>NW_020290323.1:0-139080 GCF_003184535.1 Aspergillus eucalypticola CBS 122712
GGGATGGTAACATGGCAGCACTACTCTATCTAGTATCTACATACAATATGCTGGAAGCCTAAACCTAATGTACATACCACAGATTGATGGGAAGGGCGATATACCTACTTGGGTAGGTGCCCGTATGATTCCAGAAGCATACTTTCATACTTTCCAAGTAATATCCCGTAGTATACCGCCGTTTGATCTTTCGGTGAGCGGCCAGCGAAGTGGAAAGAAAAACCTCCTTTGAATTTACGGGGCCTCGTGCATACGCATCGGCCCAGTCCCTGGCCGCAATTGGGACCTCCAGTTTGCTGATCCAGCAGACGGATGTAGGATCCACCCGCTTTAGCCCCAACCAGACCACCAGAACCACCTCCCGGTTCGATGTGTACGCAGTATCAATCAGAATGCCCTTGCCCCCGTAATACGGAGAACCGTGGTCTCGGTGTTGCTCAGACGGTCTATTTCGGTTTTTAACATATACTAAACTGATTCAAGACATTTCTGCATGCTCCGATTCTTGCCTACAATCTCATTTTTGGCAGTCAACGGAGTCCTCCGATTAGTTAGCCGAACAGGTGACAGTAGTCACCAAGTTTGTTGTAGACAACACAACTACGGAGTACTCCTCCCTACGCCTCTCCTAGTAGATACAGTAGTAGTATAGTGATCGGTCAATCAATCCCCCACGGAGTTTGTTGGGCGTTGGAATCTTTCACTACTCGCTTGATTCACCCGTCTTGTGAGCATAGTACTATACTCCGGACTCCGGACTCCGTAAGGATCAATCTTTCACTCTCCATCTCCAATCTCAAAACTATAGACGAGAATCGGCTTCTGACTGCGCAATGTCATTTCGGGTTGCTTGCCACTAGTCCGGTCGAGTGAAACGTCCCCCCCATAGCTGCTACTATTCTAGCGAAGTTGACCCATTTGTGATCCATCCTTGTCGAGATTTCCCCAACTGGGTTGTTTCGGACCAAGAGTTGCCTGCGCCAGGATCATTGATACTGTATGGTACGATCGATACGAACCCCATTCATACGCCCATACCAACTCTGTACTATGTACCTGCTCTTTCCTCACTTGGCCCCATAATTTTTCTACCCCCCCATCAAGCTTCCCGATATCGTCCCCTCCTTTAGCTACTTTTTTTTTTGTCCGTTCCATTTTCTTTTTATCTTACATCTTGTTTTTCTCTCATCTCCCGTCTTTTTCCCATCAGTCCACTTCCTTTCTCCTCCTCCTCCTCCTTCCAATTTCTCATTTCTCCATCTGGTTGCCTCGCTCTTCCAGCTTCCTACTCTTCTCTTCTCCCTCCTTCTCCCTCTACCATCCTAAACCACACTTCCTTTGTGTTCAGGTCGCAGTCTCACGAAGCGGCTTGTCACTTCTTCATTTATCTATATCTCCCATACCTACCTAATAATATCCTCCTTTAATCCTTTCTCCTATTCCCAACTCTGTTGACAGGTATGTGGGTTGTTCGATATATTATTATTACCATGGCGGATGCATTTCCCCTCCCACGGATTCTTCCCACACAGCACCCGCTTTATGAAAACCTTCTTGATCTCTTGACACTGACATCTTGCTCGCTCTCACAGAGTATTCAGCCAACATGCCTACCTCTGCTCCCCTCGTCAACACCGCCAATGGCGCCTCCGCCAACGACAACATCACCCGCTTCGACCCCCCCAGCCGTGTGCGCTCTCCCCTCAGCAACGCCCTCTTCCACAACAAGACGAGATGTTTCGTATAGTAAGTTGTGGTCTATAGCCGTGCTCAATTGCTCTGGCTGACAACCTGCCATAGTGGTATGCAGCCCCGTGCTGTCCAGGGTATGCTTGACTTCGACTTCATCTGCAAGCGTTCCACTCCCTCCGTCGCCGGTATCATCTACACCTTCGGTGGCCAGTTCGTGAGCAAGATGTACGGCAAACCAGGTCCCATCTCCTGAATTGAGATACTGATGCAATTACAGGTACTGGGGTACCAGCGAGACTCTTCTCCCCGTCTACCAGGATGTCTCCAAGGCCATGGCCAAGCACCCTGACGTTGACACCGTTGTCAACTTCGCCTCTTCCCGTTCCGTCTACAGCTCCACCATGGAGCTCATGGAGTGCCCCCAGATCCGCTCCATTGCCATCATTGCTGAGGGTGTCCCCGAGAGAGTAAGTTTTGCAAATCAGAGACACCATGTTGCTCTCCGCTAACAGCAGAACAGCGCGCTCGTGAGATCATGGTCAAGGCCAAGGAGAAGGGCATCACCATCATCGGACCTGCCACCGTCGGTGGTATCAAGCCCGGTGCCTTCAAGATCGGTAACACTGGTGGTATGATGGACAACATCGTTGCCTCCAAGCTCTACCGCAAGGGCTCCGTCGGTTACGTCTCCAAGTCCGGTGGTATGTCCAACGAACTCAACAACATCATCTCCCAGACCACCGACGGTGTCTACGAGGGTGTTGCCATTGGTGGTGACCGCTACCCCGGTACCACTTTCATCGACCACCTGCTCCGCTACCAGGCTGAGCCTGAGTGCAAGATCCTGGTTCTGCTGGGTGAGGTCGGTGGTGTTGAGGAGTACCGCGTCATCGAGGCCGTCAAGAATGGCACTATCACCAAGCCCATCGTCGCCTGGGCCATCGGTACCTGCGCTAGCATGTTCAAGACCGAGGTTCAGTTTGGTCACGCTGGTGCCTCTGCCAACTCCGACCTCGAGACTGCTGTTGCCAAGAACAAGGCCATGCGTGAGGCCGGTATCTTCGTCCCCGAGACCTTCGAGGACCTTCCCCAGACCCTCAAGGAGGTCTACGATGACCAGGTCAAGAAGGGTATCGTCAAGCCCCAGCCTGAGCCTGCCGTCCCTAAGATCCCCATCGACTACTCCTGGGCTCAGGAGCTGGGTCTCGTCCGTAAGCCCGCTGCTTTCATCTCCACCATCTCCGACGACCGTGGCCAGGAGCTCCTCTACGCCGGTATGCCCATCTCTGATGTCTTCCGTGAGGACATTGGCATTGGTGGTGTTATGTCTCTTCTGTGGTTCCGCCGCCGCCTCCCTGCCTACGCCAGCAAGTTCCTTGAGATGGTCCTCATGCTTACTGCTGACCACGGTCCTGCCGTGTCTGGTGCCATGAACACCATCATCACCACTCGTGCCGGCAAGGACTTGATCAGCGCTCTCGTCTCTGGTCTCCTGACCATCGGTTCTCGCTTCGGTGGTGCCCTGGACGGCGCTGCTGAGGAGTTCACCAAGGCCTTCGACAAGGGCATGAGCCCCCGTGACTTCGTTGACACCATGCGCAAGGAGAACAAGCTGAGTAAGTGAACCTTCATTGTACCTGTAATGTCGAACAGCCTCGCTAACTATGCACAGTCCCCGGTATTGGTCACCGTGTCAAGTCCCGCAACAACCCCGATCTCCGTGTCGAGCTCGTCAAGGAGTTCGCCAAGAAGCACTTCCCCAGCACCAAGCTGCTCGACTACGCCATTGCCGTCGAGACTGTCACCACCTCCAAGAAGGACAACCTCATCCTCAACGTCGACGGTTGCGTTGCTGTCTGCTTCGTTGACCTGATGCGCAACTGCGGTGCCTTCTCTTCCGAGGAGGTTGAGGACTACATGAAGATGGGTGTCCTCAACGGTCTCTTCGTCCTTGGTCGTTCCATTGGTCTCATTGCCCACTACCTCGACCAGAAGAGACTCCGCACTGGTCTGTACAGACACCCCTGGGATGACATCACCTACCTTCTCCCCGCCCTCCAGAAGGGTGGCTCCGAGGGCCGTGTCGAGGTCAGCGTCTAATTTTTTACTTAATACATTTACATCTCATGGATTAGTCATAAAATCCGTCATTGTTGACGTCGGAGTTGTGATGGCCTGTTTTCTTTTCACCCATGTTTCTGTCTGCATCGGTTTGGTTCGCTTCATATCTCATCTATTTCAACTTACAATCTGTAGTGGCACATGTGGCATGACTCGCTGTTAAAGGTTGATGAATATCACGCAACGATTAAAGAAATGTGCATTTTATCAAAATCGTAGATCAACGTAGATGTATTGCTGTAGTGGACTTTTTTATGCATGATTTGTTGATCTGCGGTTCCCAAAGTATGTTTCTTCATCCGAGTAGGCGGTATGTCCAGCGCAGGCCCACATGCGGCAGAAAAACGGCCTCTGCCCGCGCCGATCTGCTCGATATAACTACCATCTTCCAGCTTTCAAACATAATCAATCGACGTCAAACTTCCCATTCAGACCACGGCCGAATTCTCAATAATACTAATACCACACGCGCACTCTACTAGTAGGTGGCGCGCAAACAATCTCACCCAGAAATCATTTCGCAAACCAACTATCAACCTCCCATCACTACAACACAATCACCTCGAACTTTCCTCCATATCTCCAAGTACCACCAAAATACTAAACAATGGTCCGCCTCAAACACCGCTACATCCTCCTCGATATCCTCTATCCCGATCCCTCAACATGGCCCGCAGCCACCTCCCGCACCAAGAACAACAACAGCAACAGCAACAGCAACAGCAACCCCCAATCCAAATCCAAATCGCAAGCACAGCTACAAATCCACTCGCCCACATCCGACGCCCTAACACCGGGTCTCCTAGCAAAGATGGTGCGAGAGGAAGTCTCCCTCATGTTTGGCGATTACGGTGTTGGTAGATTAGGTGGGGCTGGCGCGGGGGGTATTAGTGGTATGTTTGTTTCCTTCCCCTGCCTTCATCTTTGATCTCACTTTTGCGCTTTTGGCCTGCTATGTTGTGTTGGGATAGGATAGTGAGACTGATGGTTTGGTTAACTGGTTGGGTGTACAGTGAAATATCTCTCCCCTGCTACTTCGACGGCGATTATTCGGTGTCCTCGCGCGTCGTTCCGGCTTGTCTGGACGGCGTTGACTTGCATGTCGCAGGTCCCTGGATTTAGTGACCCTGGGTCGAAGAGGTCGAGTTCGACCAGGGCTTGTGTGTTTCGGGTTATTAGGGTGTCGGGGACGATGCGCAAGGCTGAGGAGGAGGCGATTCGAAGGGCGAGGAGGGAGATTGTGAGGTTGAGGGAGGCGGAGGAGAGTGGGGTTTTGGAGGGGTTGTTGGGTGGGTTGGTTGATGTGGGTGGGGAGGTGAGTACGCCGGGTACTGGGGGGGAGGGGGATGTGGATGTGGATGTGGATGTGGATGTGGTGATGAGTGAGGATGATGATTGATGATGGACTGATGTGTATGGGAGTTATGTTTCAGGGTGGGGGCTTAGGTTTGGGTGCTGGGAGTTTTGTCTTGATCGTTTTCATTAGAGATACCCTATATTATACAGTGTGTGTGTGGATGGAATATAGATGCTGGAATAGATTCCATGTCATGTCATGATTTTCGTATAACCTTCACGCCGCCATCTGGTATCGAACCCCTGCCCAGATCGTCGTATTCGTCGTCATCATCGAAGTTCATATTGGGTTGCTTTGCTGATGCTTCTTCGGCTGCCTTTTCGTTGGCTTTCGCCTCTTCCTCCAGCTGCTTTAGCTCGTGCTCATCGTATGTGTCTTTCGCGTCAAGCCACCGCTCTTGCACGTCTCGGATGTCCATCTGTCCCAGGCCTTCGCGGACAGCAACCTGCCAGATGGAGTCGTTGGCACCCTCGGCGGGTCCGAAGACGTAGCCGCTAGCACGGTCGATAACGTGCAGGAGATTCATCATGCTCTTCTTGTCCTCTACGGCTAGCGTCTCGAAGCTCACTAGTCCGAATTCCTCCACTAGGTCGATGATCGCGTTATTGAGCGGTCCAAACTTCTCGTGTGATAGCCGTGATGATTCAGCTTCGAGGTGCGGTAGAAGGTAGCTGAGGTCTTGCACTTCTGTATAGTAGTCAAGGTTGAATGGCAGCTGGGAATAGTTCGATAAGTTGTCGATCTTGGTGAGGACGTTCAGGTGAGGTAGATCCATTTGGAGCATGGCGCGGAGGGAGAGGAGAAGGGCGGATATGTACATAGATGGTAGAGTGAGGTTGTAGGAGTCGATGAGATGGATCACGATTAGCTGCGCAACGTTCGTTGTTAGTATGCGCATAGCATGTAACTCCGGATGAGGCGGGTTATGACATACTCGGTAGCCCATCTTCTGCAATTTGAAGAATATGTTCCGGAGGGAAGAGTGGTGTGTGAACAGTTCAACTTGGCCCGGGCAGTCGAACAAGACGTAGTCCTCTATAGTATATAAGCATTAGCGTTTGTTCCAGTAACATCTTCACGGCAGAATGCGCATACCTCCGAGATCCTTCAGTCCCTCCTCAAGCCAGTCAAAGTTCTCCTCTAATTCCTCCAGCGCATACAAAATACCCCCGTTAGGCCCCAACTGATCCTCACTCATGATTTCCTCTAACGTGACAAGGTCGCGAACGTCCAGCGCGCACGGATATGATGTTTTATCATTTGCGGGGTCCAGATTCACAATGGAGCATTTGCGACCAATAGCTCCGAGGAACTGGTGCATGCCATTGCAGTAGGTTGACTTTCCGGCACCCGGGGGCCCTATCACAAGTTGTGCGAACGGCATGATGAAGATCTGCGCACAAGAATGTGTTCGATCTAGAGAATGTCCGACGTCAATGCAATCAATCGATGATGATGGCGGGGAGAATATTCCAGGGCGGTGGTGGACGGCAGAAAATGGTCTGAAGGTGAAGCTTCCATGACGACGGGCCGATCAACAACGATATACAATTGGGCTCGTTGAAGGTTCAAGCAAAGAATATGGCGTCAAGTAAGTCGCGAATTCTATATGTGGCAACCATCCTCCACTGACAGGTACCAGATCAATTTTCTGTCGCGTCCCCGCCGACGGATGCTATCTCCGCCTTGAAGTTCTCGCCCGACCCCGACTCCACGCGAATCGTCGTTTCTTCATGGGATAAGAACGTGTATCTGTACGACCTGCGCGACGAGAATGGCGCCGTCGGAGAAGGAAAGCTGTTACAGAAGTTCGAGCATCGTGCTCCGGTGTTGGATGTGTGTTTCGGCGCAACCGAGGATGAGATCTACACGGCTGGCTTGGACTGGGACGTCAAGAAGTGAGTGCATGTCTCCTCCGTTACCAACCGGCGCATCCTTAATCCATTCCCTGCTGACACCAAACAGAATTGATGTAGCATCATCCACCCAGACTGTCCTCAGTAGCCACGAAGCTGGCGTTCGCAGTGTCGTTTTCAGCAAGGAACACAACCTAGTAATATCCGCATCCTGGGACTCCACGCTGCATGTGCACCCGACGAACGATCCCGCCACAGCCCCCGCTATCATTCCCCTCCCCTCGAAGCCCTTCTCCATGTCTCTTACCGCTACGAAGCTCGTCGTCGCAATGGCTTCCCGCGCCCTACACATCTACGATCTGAAAGCATTGGCTATGCTCACCGCTCAGTCGGAGGGTACGGGCCCGAACAAGATTGAAATCGAGCCCTGGCAGCGAAGGGAGAGCAGCTTGAAGTTCATGACTCGCTCGGTAGCATGCATGCCTGACGATGCAGGATATGCGTCATCCAGCATTGAGGGGCGTGTTGCGGTCGAATGGTTCGATCCATCTGCTGAGTCGCAGGCCCGCAAATATGCCTTCAAGTGTCACCGACAGACGGCGGATGATGTCGACGTCGTCTACCCTGTCAATGCGCTGGCGTTCCACCCGGTCCACGGTACGTTTGCCTCCGGCGGTGGTGATGGAGTGGTCGCGCTTTGGGATGGTATCGCGAAGAGGAGAATCAGACAGTACCAGAAGTACCCGTCGAGTGTGGCTGCCGTGGACTTTAGCGGTAATGGAAAGTACCTGGCGATTGCGATTAGTCCGGGCTTCGAGGATGGGAAAGATGATGTTGTCGAAGGGACGGTTAAGATCTTTGTACGTGAGCTCGGAGAGACAGAAGCGAAGGGGAAGGGCGCCAAATAAACCTGAGTACATTGTCGCCTTATGAAATAACTTACTTTGTCTTGATGACCGGCGTGCGGAGACTGGTGTTCTTGTCCTTACTTTTGGTTCATTGAGATATCACAGTTACGAGGCACCAGGTTATAGAAAGCGTAAAATAGTCCGATTCGTGCTAACAGTCTACATGGTATCATTTGTACTTGTACTTTTTCTTCTAATCTCTTGACGTATCGTATATGGCGTTAGGGAGCAGTCCCATTCAAGCAGCGGCCTTTCTGACAGACACCGAGCCGTCAGGCATACCGAAGTAGGCAGCAATTGGCTTCTGGCCTCCGACACCACCGAGCGCCTGCGCCTGAGGGCCCGTCACGCCAGAGAAGATGCCCACGTCGAGAACACCGGGAATCTGCTTGATGGCCTGAGAGAGGGCGTGGACCTCCCACACGCCGTCCTTGCCACTGCCGTCCTTTCCGGCAGCGACGTCTGCCTGGGTCAGCAGAGTCTTGAAGGGAGCGTCGATAATGTAGAAGGCCTGGTCGGTCTTCAATGGGCCTTGCTTGGCATCGGAGTTCACGCGGATAGCGGGGTCAATGCTGCCAATTTCCTTGAGAGCACCGAGAACGCGACGGGCCGCGATAGGAGCGACTTCGATGGGGATGTACTTCCAGCCAGTGAGCAGGCGGGATTGGAGCTTGCGGGAGTCTATCAACGGGAAGTTAGTGCGCATGCCCTCCAGACACTATCGATCGGCGTATAATGTACTGACCAGCCACACAGATGAACTCCTTGGCCTGAAGAGCCACAATCTTCTCCTGGAAGAGACAAGCACCACCACCCTTGATCAGGTTCAGCTCATCGTCAACCTCATCGGCACCATCGAAGGCAACATCCAGAACCGTGCCCTCGGGGAGGGCATCGAAGTCCACCGCGGTCAGACCAGCGCTGACAATCAGTTGCTTGGACTGGAAGCCGGTGGGGACGTATTTGGTGGCGGAGGTGTCTATTCCGGACTCCTTGATGGCCTCGACCACATAGACAATGGTCGAACCACTGCCAATGCCGACGTATTTGGCGTCCTTGGGGTAGTGGTTCTCAACGGCAGCCTTACCGGCTGCGCGCTTTGCGGCTTCGACGACGCTGGCCATGGTGGATTGACGGCGAAAGGTAGCGTTGGGAAGGGAGAAGAGGGGCACAACGGGAGGAGACAGGCGATCTGGTCGTAAGCAGAGACGAACACGAGAATAAATAGAAGATGAGGGGAAACTGCCGAGCCGGGGTCTGTTGTTTAAGATTTAGTAGGCGGACTATTCCGGGGACAAGAAACCCTCGAATCGAGCCCCTGCAAATTCGGGGAGGAACCGTCAATTGTAGTGGATGCCCGCGGTGGGGGTGAGATGCGACAAGCCCAGGGAAAGTTTTCCAGCTAAAGGATTGGACCACTTACAGGGATAACAGACAGCCACGCGGAAGTGCGAATTTCATGGCATAGCAATTGAGATCTTGACAGCTTATATCATCCGCTTACAGAGTAGATCAGCGGTAATTCCGGAGTTGACTGAATGTTGTTCGGCGTCTTTTCCTCCGGCGGGGTTGTGTCGTCATAGTATTAGCAGCCTCAGGCATATAGGCAACAAGGCCATCAGCAGCTCTGGTGGGTCCGTGCATCGCTTTGATCATGTGACTGCAGCCAACATATGGATTCCAACGCTCTTACTTGATCGGAATATCAATACCTCAACAAGTCATCGGTCCATTCGGGTGCTTGTGATCGTGTTGCTCCATCTTCTTACAACCAGGGATTGTCACTGGAACATTACTCCAGCTTGTTGATCCCCCCTCTTTCGATCCGACTTGTCTTTGTCTATCTCCGTCTCTTCTCCGCTTTAGCCCCTCATGGCAGAGGCCTTCCCGAGTGCTTTGGTTGGACCGTCCTCGAAAGAGAGGAAATATGATCGCCAATTGCGCTTGTGGGCAGCAAGTGGACAGCAAGCTCTAGAAGAGTCCCGCGTGCTTCTCGTCAACTCTGACGAACCCTGGGGCAAGCACAACACGGGTGTATCCGGTGTAGTCGGCGTGGAAACCCTTAAGAACCTTGTACTTCCTGGAGTCGGAGGTTTCACGATTGTGGACCCTGCAGTTGTCACCGAGCCGGACCTCGGGGTCAACTTTTTCGTGGAAGAAGAGAGCTTGGGCAAGTCCCGAGCTGAGGAGACCTGTCGATTGCTACGAGAACTAAACCCGGACGTAGATGGAAGCTTCTATACTAAGGTGACTTCATCTACCCCAACTGCTCGATCCTGTTGCAGAGCTAACGAAGACTGAGTACAAGTCAATCTCAGAACTGCTGAAGGACCCTGAGTTTCTTCCGCAGCACAAGCTGGTCTTGGTGTCTGGACCGGTAAAACGCCCTTCTTTGGAGGCCATTTGCAAGGCTGCTAAAGAGTTTGGCATCCCAGTAATCTACACACGCTCGGTTGGATTCTATTCCACCTTCTCTCTCCAGCTCCCGGCCGCATTCCCTATAGTAGAGACACATCCAGATCCTGAAAGCACACAGGATCTCCGTCTCCTAAACCCTTGGCCTGAGTTGGCAGCGGCCGGTGCTAGCATTCGCAACCTGGACAGCCTGGATGATCACCAGCATGGCCATGTCCCGTACATTCTGCTTCTTCTGCATCACCTAGAACAGTGGAAAGAAGCGCATGATGGCCAGGTACCGTCGAACTACAAAGAGAAATCAGAATTCAGGGAACTGGTGCGGTCTAGTGCAAGAACAAGCAACCCAGAAGGTGGAGAGGAGAACTATGATGAGGCTGTTGCCGCAGTTTTGAAGACCTTGAACCCATTCAGCTTGCGCAGTTCTCTTCGTGAGATCTTTGAGATGGAGGAATGCAAGCACCCAGCCCCGGACTCGGCCAACTTCTGGATTATCGCGGCGGCCATCCGTGAATACTACCAGAGACACAGTGTACTTCCTTTACCGGGCTCTCTACCCGATATGAAGGCTCAATCAGCCGACTATGTTTCTCTTCAGAACATCTACAAGTCAAAGGCTCGAAAGGACATAGAAGAAGTTACCCAGATCGTCCGAAGCCTTGAAGCACAGCTTGGACCACGCCCGGCCCCAGCTTCGGACAAGGATATTGAGGTCTTCTGCAAGAATGCGGCTCACATCAAGGTTATCCATGGCCGCGATATTCCGATAGTGGATGGGGAGGCAACAACTTTAAAGGCGATTCGAAACAACATCAATATTCCAGACTCCCTTGTGCCGACTTTCCTTGCCTTCCAGGTCCTCGACGACATAATCACCGACATCCAAGCAGGCAAGAGATCAGAAGAGGCCTTAGATGATAAACAGGTATGGGACTCTGCAATCGAACGCATTATTGCTGCGCTTCAAACCGATGATCCATCCGCTATTGAGGACGGAGACGCAAGGGAGCGAATCCAACAGGCCGCCCAGGAGCTACGGAGGACACAAGGCGGTGAACTACACAACATCTCCTCGCTCACCGGAGGACTAGTCGCGCAGGAGGCGCTCAAAGTAATTACCAGGCAGTATGTGCCCTTGGATAACACTTGCATTTTTGACGGGGTGCGCAGCCGCAGCGAGATGTACAAACTATGAAGACGGTGGCGAATATGAGACCTGCAGTAGCCCCCATAAGGCAGCATTATGCCATGAGTCACGAAAATCAATACGCCACTAAACTATTGGTCACCAATATTACTTTTATATTCCAGAACCAGCAGTATTCAACCACTCATCTTCGCCGTAATCTGTAGATATTTCATCCCCTCCCGCTGATGAGTCTGTGACCCATCGATAAGACTGGGCTCGGGCCCCGCGGGCGCCGAGCAGATCGCCTAGCAACAGGATTTGACCCTGATCGGCCACTCGCTCATACACGTATAACTAGACCTCCATTCCTGATACAAATAATAAATCCTATCTAGCTCCCTGATCTTAAGTAATCTTCCTGATCTGCATTACACGAAAAACATCATTCCGTTAAAAGTCACACACTCATCGAAGCGCTGCGGTAAAGCCAGCCCCGATGTTGCGGAACGACCCAATCCCATCCAAGCAGTAATAGTACATACAATACCGCCTTATAACATGACCTGGAATCTGCGTGGCTTAGTGCCAGGGCAGAATGACACCAAGCCACCGGTATTCTTGAAGTGGAGGTCATCTAATGCGTTTATTATCTTTGTGGTGGTTTTTGCTGTCTTCACGGTATGCTTGGCTTTGCTTTTTCTTTTGACCCACGTGCTAACTACCAGATGTTGGATAGGATGTGTTACTTTATGGACTGGTACGTGGCTTGAGTGTACCATTGAAAATTCATTTATATCTGGGTTCAGCTTGCTGATGTTCAAGTCAATCGTAGATTGTTCCCGTGGCTCCTACCGCTTTACATGAGAGGGTCGGGATGTCTGTTGATCAGGGTGAGTCGACCATTTCGGTACTACAGATTAGTGAGTTTGTGCTGACTATAATATCGGATAGAACAATCATGGACGTCTATATTGTTAGCATTGTATGGCGCAGCGTTATTAGCAGCATCGCGTGAGTATCACCCTTGCAATATTGAGTTCAAGGAATGTTCATGCTAACGGACTGTCATACCAGCCGTTGCGGGCTACATCGCCGACCGCTTTGAATCTCGATGGTGGCCACTCATAGTTGGATTGCTGGCGCTGGGCGCTTCCACGGCTCTACTCTGCGTAGGGACTCACCTTAGTCTCTGGATCATCGGGCGTATTTTCCAGGGTGCATCTGCAGCGGTTGTATGGACGGTCGGAGCCGCGTTGCTGGTCGACACGGTGGGAAAAGATGGCCTTGGGCAGGCAATGGGCTATATCGGCATGGGTATGACCTTTGGAATCATGGGTGGGCCACTCCTTGGTGGTGTTATTTACGCCCGTGGCGGATACTATGCCGTCTTCGCTCTGGCTTTTGCCCTCGTTGGCGTGGACATTGTTTTGCGGCTGGTCATGATCGAGAAGAAGCATGCTGTGAAGTGGTTGCAACAGGAAAAGGAACAGAGTCCGGATATTTCGCCGTCGGAAACCATGGAGAAGTGCTCTGATGTGGAAGATGTTACTGATCATTTGCCCGCTGTTGCATCTGGTAATAAGTCAAAGGACCCGGTTTCAGTTGGACAGCAGTCTGCTGGAGGTGCTGGACATGCGAGTCCCAAGAAGACTAGAAGCGCTGTTCTTACTCTTCTCGCTTCAGAGCGCATGATAGTCACCATCTGGGCGTACTTCATCGTCTCCGTGGTCCTGACCTCGTTCGACAGCGTCCTTCCTCTCTTCGTTGAGGACACCTTTGGCTGGGACCAAACAGGCCAGGGGCTGATTTTCGTGCCCTTGTCCGTTCCTCATATTTCCGATCCATTCTTCGGCTGGATCAATGACAGGTTTGTGAATGCACGACGATACATGGCGGCAGGAGCACTGTTCTCCACCGTACCCTTCATGGTGCTGCTCCGTCTTGTCACGCACGATTCTATGGGCCAGAAGGTATTGTTATGCGCATTATTGGTTCTTATCGGCTTTTGTATAGCCTCATTGATGCCTCCCCTGTTGGTTGAGGCGTCATACATTGTGGAGGAAAAGGAAGCGCAGGACCCGAATATCTTCGGTAAGGGTGGTGCCATGGCTTTGTCATATGGCATCCTCAATTCCGCGTATGCTGCTGGAACCATTGTTGGCCCGTTCTTTGCGGGCTTTATCCGGCAAAGTGTGGGCTGGAAGACCATGACGTGGGCTTTGGCTTTGCTGACTGGTGTATCTGGCGTGCCTATTCTGTTGTTCTTGGGTGGGTTTTTGTTCAGGAAAAAGCGAAGTGAATCGGCTTCATCGGCTGAGTGATTGATTGCAGAGAAGGAAACAAAAGGCAAAGAAAAGGGGCGGGAACGAGGTTAGACGGATAACATAGATAATGTATATACATAGTAGTAATGTCTGGTAAAGAATTCTCACCTCAATAGACAAAGAATTGACATATCTCTCTAACGAAATCAAGCGTATCGAGGACTGTAATGACTGGGGTAAAGGATAGACAATTTCCAGGAGTTGTTGTTCTGAGGGGGAAGACAAGGAAGAGAATCAGACCAGTGGCACTTAGTACTAGTGAAACGGCAAGAAAACTACTCCCGCCTCCGTGCCTTCGAACCGAGCCCAGCCAGGAACCAGAAAGATCGACCAAAAGTAGAAAAGAAAGACCCAACTTAGGGCAGCGGGTGGATCTCCCCGCAACAGCCCCACCTCATGACGGCCAGCCCCAAGTTGCCCTCAATCCAGCCAGTCACCCAGCCAGACAGCTCGGATATCGGCATTTCCTGGTGAATCATGAGCCGGATCAGAAGGAACGAATGCTGAGAAATCACTGACGAAGACGAAGCTGAGCTAGAATGCTTCGTCATAGGAAGGATGACGAGCCGGTGGCACCATCCCCGCCTGTCTTTCCGGCTGTATCGCCCTGGAAACTGTCCTCAATTATACTTACTCTTCTTCATGTGTAGCATACTGTGAAAGCATTGGAAAAATGACATCTCCGCTACTACAACACCAGGGCCTCCGTGCGACTTTTACGGGGATTGAGAGGGTGTCGGAGGGAGTCACGGTGAATGAGTTTAGGGGTATCAAGTACGCATCTGTCCCCGCGCGGTTTGAGCGGGCTCAGCCGGTGGATGACTTTGGGGATGCTGTGGTTGATGCTTCTCAATATGGGTACTGTTTAGAATCCTTCTATGCTGGATGCGTGAATCAGTGCTGATATTAGATTCAATCTTGGGTAGGCCGAGGTGTCCACAGGTCGATGTTGATGTTCGCCATTTGCTGCGCATCCCGGAGGACTTTCCAATTGAAAAAGAGCTTGAGGATGAATTTGAATGTCTGAACTTGGATATTACCTGTCCTCCGGCGTCTTCTGCCAAAGGACCTCTTCCTGTTCTTTTGTGGATATATGGTATGTAACGTCATATGCTCTTTCTATACTGTCTAGAAAGCAATTGCTAAATACATCGTACAGGAGGATCCCAGGTGGTGACGTTTTGCTCAGCTGCATCGAAGATCTGCGGTAAGAGAAGCCAAGAGTGTTCCATCATCAGCAACTGACAACGGAGTCAATAGATCCCGTCAAAATTGTCGCGGACTCTATCAAAACCGGCCAGCCTATTATCTTCGTCTCAATCAACTACCGACTCAATATCTTCAGCTTTGGTGACGGCAAGGAGAAGAACCTTGCTGTCAAGGATCAGAAACTGGGTATTGAATGGGTGCGGAACAACATCTCCGCCTTTGGAGGCGATCCAGTATGTACTACGTCGCGCGGTGGTCTATCTACTAAAGCTAATCGGTATCCCTACAGAACAACATCACATTGGCTGGAGAGAGTGCTGGGGCGGTATATACTCATGCTCATCTAGTCACCGGTACACCTGTTAAGAGGGCCGTTCTGGCTTCTGGATCGCTCTATCTCTCTTCTCCCTTGCCGGTTGAGAAGGGTCAAGGTCTCATCAAGGCGCTGGAAGCCAAGGTGCAGGAACTGGGCGAGCCGTCACTCCGGCTGTCGTCGGTGCCCGCTCTATTGCAGGCATTGAAGGGGTGCAATGTGAACACCATGTGGATACAAGAGGATGAGGATTTTCAAGGATGGGAAGGCAAGTCTGAGTTAGTGGACGAACTCATGATTGGCGATACGGAGTATGAGGTGGGTGATCCTTCGTCGCAGTATTTGAAAGCATATACTTACCTCCGTGCAGTCGGTCATCTGGAGGAACGGAATCGAGACATTCGATGGAGAAGCCATTACTGCAGCGTTTTCGCAGGATGAGAAATGGGGCACAAAGTTACGCAAGATGTATCAGGTTGTCGCTGATCGACCAACCGCCTGCAAGCTGGGTGCACTGGATCTTGTGAATGATGTCCGTTATACACTGCCGGTGGAAGTCGTAGCCGAGAAACTGCAGGCAGCAGGGAAACGAGTCTACAAGTATGTGATTGACCAGGCCAACCCGTGGCAGGCATCCAGCCGAGCCCATCACGCTGTTGACCTGCTGTTCTTGTTTGATGGCGTCGACCTGTCCTTCAACCCTGCTGCACAAGCTGTCGGTCAGGAGATGCGGACGCGTTGGGTACAGTTCGTCAACGGGGGTAGTCCGTGGTCTACGGAGCGAAGATTCGCCTACGGACCTCTGGGGAGCTGTGGAGAGATTTCTGAAGCGCAATTTGCGTCTAGACGACGGGTCGAGCATGTTCAAGCTCTAAGAGAGGCTGGGATGGGTGTCTATATGCCTGTTGTATTTGCCTTGACGGCAGGCAAGATTAGCTTGTTGAATTAGACGGCGATCTACTCCATAGTTTCAATTGCGATACATAGAAGAATTTTCAAATACAATGCCTTTAACACATCCTATACTATTATTACTTTTGTCTGTATCACAAATACATATTTCTTTTTGGGAGGATATAGTATACATCGGCAATTCCAGCGGTGACTGCTACCCGGGGGTGTCCCCGCAAGCCCAAAGGCGGGCGAACTTCCCCACCGTTACTCAGGCCTGACTCATGTGGGGTCGCTCCACTGGTTGATGCCTGAGGTGCCTGAAGTTGCCTGAGCTCCTCATGGCTTCTACTGCTCTCGGCAACACTACCCCCTCGACATCTGCCGAACAGTCCCAATTACTTGCCAACTTCCCATATTGTATGCAACCCATCCAATACTCCCAAACTCTGGTCTCATCCATCCATCCTGACTTGCTGTCTTGGAATCAGCTGGCCCGGATATCCGGATGGCCAGCGGTCTGATTAATTGCTTCATAATGGCTTCCCGCTTGGACCGACTCCACCAGCTCAAGTATATGAGCCTGCTGGAACCTGCCCCGGCTCTTCTCCCCATATATCACGATTCATGACTCCATAAACGCTGTATTCTCTTTTCCTCCAAGCCCCCTTTTCTTCTACAATAGCTCCTTTCCAAGACCTACCACCCATCATGCCCTCCACAAGTGACCTCGCCGACCCCAAAGAATACCAGAAGATCTTCCACTGGGCAGAGACACAAAAGGATGGCGCCATTCCCTCCTTCGCTACCAGACGAAATGATCCTTATGAAGTAAGTGTCTTGTGCCAATGTCTATCCTCTGCTTACCGTCGCTAACTCAAGCGTAACAGTACCAAGCCGGATTCGGCAACTCGTATGTCAAAGCGTTCTCCTGCATCTAGCGATTCAACTGGCTGATGTAGTTAATCTACTAGGTTCGCCTCCGAGGCTGTGCCTGGCACCCTTCCACAGGGCCAAAACAGTCCTCGTAATGTCCGCTTTGGCCTGTACGCCGAGCAGATGACGGCCACGGCCTTCATTGCCCCGAGACATTGCAACAAGAAGGCATGGCTGTACCGTGCCCGTCCGGCTGTTGCCCACCAGGGATTCGTATGTTCTGCATCTGTCATTCAGAATTGCTACCTACTAACATTGACCATAGACCGACCTTCCCGATAACAAGGACACAGAATCCAACTTTCTCCCTCTGAACCCCCGCGTTCATGTCTCCCCTACCCAGCTTGCCTGGCACCCTTTTGACATTCCGACCAATGGCGAAGTAGACTTCGTCTCTGGTCTGAAGACTGTGGCTGGCTCGGGCGAGCCAACCCTCCGGGAAGGCCTGGCCACCCACGTCTACACTGCTAACACCAGCATGACCAAGAAGGCTTTTGTCAACTCGGATGGTGAGATGGCCATCGTCCCTCAACAGGGTGCACTGGACATTCAGACCGAGTTTGGCCCCTTGTTCGTCCAGCCCGGAGAGATTGTCATTATCCAACGCGGCATCCGATTCCGCGTAGAGCTTCCTGATGGGCCTTCTCGTGGTTACATTCTTGAAATCTGGGGTAGTCAATTCGAACTCCCTGAGCTGGGACCGTTGGGTGCCAATGGACTCGCCAATGCACGGGACTTCCTCTACCCTACAGCCAAGTATGAGATCTCCAAGGAGCCTTGGGAAATCGTGTACAAGCTGGGCGGAAAGTTCTTCAAGAGTACGCAAAATCACAGTCCGTTTGACGTGGTTGCCTGGCACGGTAATTATGTATGCTACTCCCCTGTCCAGCATGCTCCCGAGCAAAAGTAGACTAATGGGTCATACAGGTGCCTTACAAGTACGACATGACCAAGTTCGTCAACGTCGGCTCCATCTCTGTTGATCATATGGACCCCTCCATCTTCTGTGTCCTTACAGCCAAGTCTCGGGATCCCACTGCTCCCTTGGCCGATCTACTCATCTTCTCACCTCGCTGGGACGTTGCATCCCGTACGTTCCTCCCGCAATCTGAAATCACTTGACTTTCCCACCTCGCTAACAACAACGAAATCAGACACCTACCGACCTCCATACTACCACCGCAACGCCGCCTCCGAACTGATGGGTCTCATCTACGGCGACTACGGCGGTCGTTCCGACGCCTTCCAGCCCGGAAGTGTCTCCTTCGAATGTGGCAGTAAGCATCTCCCCCATTACAAACCAAATAGATCATCCATCTAAGTCAATCATCAACAGTGGTCCCCCACGGCGTAGCCTACGAGGAATTCAAAGCTGCCACGGAAGTCGACCCGCCAGCCATGCGGATCTCCGAGGCCTCAATGGCATTCATGTTCGAGTCGAGTCGCCCATTCACCATCACCGACTACGCGTGGACAAGCAACAAGCGCCACGAGCACGAGCCTAAGATGTGGGATAACCTCGTTGACAACTTCTCCAAGCACGAGAAGGAAGTCGAGGAGTTATTGGCCAAGAAGGCTCAGGGGATGAAGATCTAAATTTTGTATAGCACATGTAATGCTATGTTTTGATTTTGTTTTTCTCCCTTGAGCTTAGCCATTGCTTTTCTGTGTGCGTGTCCTTGTTTATGCCTGTGATCTTTGTCATGATTGTATTACTAGATGTCTTGTTTGTACATATTTGAGACACTAGTCGTATATGCCAACATTACCTTTTTGTGAGTGCTCTGAAGAAGTGTGACGTGTGCATGACGTATAGTATATTCAGGTACCATCACTCGTAGAATGCCATAACTACATGATTCCCCATTTCTTTGCATTCGTTGAGGGGTTTAGAGAGAAGAGTTAGGCGGCTCACCGCTCAGAAAAGAGGAGGGGCAACAGAGGAGGATAACCACCAAATGCTTGAGTATGCCTAAATTCAAGACAAATGGGTAGAAAATGATAAATGACTACGGTTGGTCTGTCATATTGGGCTCGAAGCTCATAATGCAGGTGTGGTGTATGTCTACCTGAGGCGCATACCGGTTTTCAGGCAGCGACCCCCCACTGGGTGGCAACAAGATACCAGAATGCACATTGTTTTGTATTATGGCGGTATAGAAAAAACAACAAGTCTTCGGAACGTCTTTTATTTTCATGAATTGGTATCAACACGGTCAGAAATACGGACATACAATTATTTAGGCCAGACCGCCTTGGTTGTGTCTTTCTGTTGCCAAACGTCCCTGGAGCCCTTTCGAAGGGTCGGAGAACCTCAACTTGCCAGAGGTGAGCCGGTTATGTCTATCACAAAAATCAAATCACAGGAAGTAGTCGGGTGTGCGCCTCGAGACCATGGGTTCTCCTGCACGCGGGCAGGGATCGAATTGTAAGCTGTAAATTGCGTCAGTAAAATTACTTCCCCAATTGCAACGGTGGGGTCACCACATACAAGGTATATTTCAGATGCTCGTCAATTTCCATAATTGCGGCTTGGTTACCGCAGCGGTAGCAGTAGTTAGGAGCTGAAGAAACGTGGTTAGTCAGGACCGCCCATATCACGCGTGACGAGAGCCAAATTCTGCAGTGCAGCATACCGGAGAAAATCGTGACCACATTTCTATCCTGGGACCAGTTGTAACCCTCCATTACCAGCTGGTGCGCCCGTGCCACCAGAGTCAAGCCGTTGTTGTGATTAAATGCCTCCGAAATATCCTGCCCGAATGTGTATCCAGCACCACGGGGAGAGATACCCCAGCCGCATCGGTCGTCGGGGTCACTCCACAGAAGGTCGCACATGGGACCCTCGTGCGGGACCTCCTGAATCCGATCCAGAGAGCGGATGTTGTCAAGGGTGTCGATTGACGGGCTCAGACCGCCGTGCAGACAGAAGATCTGGTTCTCGATAAGTGCGGTGAGGGGGAGGTAGTCGAAAAGGTCGGTGAAGTATTTCCACACGTTAGCGTTGCCGTACTTGCGCAGGCACTCATCGTAGAAGCCGTAGACTTGCGTGATCTGGCGCGACTCGTGGTTTCCTCGCAGGATGGTGATACGCTGGGGGTAACGGATTTTGAGGCAGACAAGGAGCGTGACGGTCTCTACAGAGTAGTAACCACGGTCGACGTAGTCACCTAGTGGGCGGGCGGGTGAGCCAAGGGGGACGACTGGCATAAGCGGTAACACGCCAACTCACCCATAAACAGGTAGTTTGTATCCGGATTGGGGCCACCAATGCGGAACAGCTCCATCAGATCATGGAACTGACCGTGTATGTCACCGCACACAGTCACTGGACATTTCTATAGATTGGAAAAGAGTCAGTCCCGATCGGTCGCAACGGCCGCGGGGCCACGAGCAGGGCCGGGCAGCGCGGGAAGGCAGGCCACAACAACAACAGCAGAAAAGTCAATCACATACCACGGGCTGCACGTTCGACTCATCCTGCAAAACCTCTCTTGCCTATGTAAAAAAAAACACGACCACGATTAGGATTATTCATTCCCAGATATACGCAAAATTCCCAGCAGAAGCAGCACACACCCGATCACAAAGCCTCCGGACATCTTCCTCCGCTAGTTGCTTGCAGGTCATCAAGCTTTCGATCCATCCATCGAGGGTGGGTATGGACCCCGGGTCGGTGGTCGGGGAGAGGTGGTGAGGTTCGGGCGACCGCGCCGTATCGATCTCCATGTTATTGTCCATTGAAAGTGACCACCAAAAGCGAGGATGAGGGTGGTGGGGGGAAAGAGAGCGAGTTCAAGATGACTGCAACCGAGGGGGGCCGGTGGAGCGGGACCAACTGGGGAGGGGAGGTCTCGTGAGGGAGGCGTGGATTTCTTAGAGGGGGAGAACCAGGTCGGTCGGACGAGACACGGTGCACCAACGGAAATTGAACTGACGGACCAAGAATGGGACAGCAAACCCTGTCACCCACAGATTGAAGAAAGATAAGAGGGGTAAATAAGGGGGTTTGAAATGTGGAGGGATTGGAGGGGGGAAGGAAGAAAGATGAAAGGGAAAAGGTTGGGGGGAGGGGAATGGACAAGAGAGAATAGGGAAAGGGAGGTGTGAGCTGGGATGGCGGTGGTGCTGGTGGCTGCTTGGTAGTGGTGGTGGTCAGTGGAACAGTCAGAGAGAAGGTACAACTTAACTAGCAGTATGTTCTTGCTGGTCGTGCGAAACTCGCCCAAAACTGGGCTTCCCAAGTCCGTGCGCCACACCGCCCGCCTTCCCCTTCCAGCTATGCATCAGCCACACTTACCCTGTTCTTTTCTTCTTTCGCCCTTTTTCTTGCCCCAGAAATTATTACAGCTTTCTATGGTACCCGCCACATTGGTGTGGAGGGGAACAAGAACAACAACAACACATCCATTGAATTTACTGATTGCATGAAATCAAACATATCGATTGTTCCATAATAGAGTAACACTAATCTCAACATTCATAATACATACAAAATCATATCATCACTCATTCTGTGTCATCACGTCGTGCACTAACTAATTATGTACGGTGTAGTCTTCAAACAAACTTTGCTCTGCAAAATTTCCGCCCCCAAGCCTCAGCCGCCGCGCTTAAATGATGTCACCACCAAATCCCCCGAACCCTCCGCCAAACCCGCGTCCCCCATACGGCCCCTGTCCTCGTCCAAACGGTGCCCCTTGTCCGGGTCCTACCGGATCATACCGCGATCCTGGTGGTGCTTGAGGATCGTACCCTTGTCCACGAGGTCCACCAAACAGAGGATCATCGAACGTGGGATGCATGCCACCACCACCGCCGCCACCTCCTAGCCCAGGGCCTATACCTCCTCGCAAAGGATCATTCGGACCTAGTCCCGCTGGGTACAAATCTCGGTCTCCAATGTTCATCGGGTTTCTTCCTCCCATACCTCCCGGGTATCCTCGAGGGGGTCTCTGAATTTCGAACTCATCCTCAAATCCTGGTGGCGGAAAATCCCCAGCTGGGACGGGTCGTCGGGGATGCACCGCCAGGGGGTCGTCAAATGGGTACGGGCGAGCAGGTTGGGGCATCGGATCGTCTCGTAGAGGATCATGGCGTGGAGGTCTCTCCAGAGTTCTTTCGCGCAACGTCTCCTGTGGCTGGTCGAAATCTTCGTAGCCTTCTTTGTACAGTCCAGGCGCCAGCTTCTGGATGACGTTGATCTTAAATAATCCGATCAAGTCTTGAATACGAGAGGGAGATATAAATGCTTCGCGAAGTGCTGCTGGGAGATCCTCGGCGGTAGGGGGCAAGGGAAGCGCGGATTCGGAGACGTAGTCTTTCACCGGAAGATCGAAGGATGTCGTTCTGTCATCGCCCAAAGCCAAGGCGAAAATGACAGCATTATTTCCAAGCCGGCTAATCTTGAGCAGATATTGCATCGACGACTGTGAATGGGCGTAGCGGAAGGCAAAGGCCGTGTTGGCGTTCCATTCTGCGGGGAGTGAGGGGCTATTGGATTGGTTCTCTGAGAGGTTGAGAATCATCAGTAAGACGTATTTCTATTAATTTGGAGTGTTCGCATTGCACGTACCTAGCGTGTGGTCTTCCCCGAGTCCAACTAAGCGGAAGCCGACTGCTGTCATGGACGCATGGCCGACTAGAGCGATCGCCTCGTATGGCGTCTTGAGGCTAGGCGGCGCGGCCCCATCTGCGCAAAGAGCTGATGCGGCGATCGCCAACACACTGTCCGAGCTTAAGGAAGCAGTGCTTTCAGCCATCTTGATGGATGACAAAGATAAAAGATAATTTCTGAAAGGAGAAGGAGTGAGATGTGAGTGTGAAGATGTCTGTATTTAAGAGGGGGCTTGAGGGCGCTTACGACTTCATTGCAGCCTGCGGAGAACCTCGTAATCTATGATTAGTCAGGATCGCGCCTTCCCAGATAGATAACACCATCGACTATCTATACTACAGTCAATTTACCATTTCACATATTAGTTCAATGGTGCTAATACATTTAGAGAATACAAATACTAAGTTTTGACTTACTGGACGTTTTGCTAAATCAATGAATGTCATCATAGACTGGGCCAGAGTTGTTTAATGATTTAGTTGTTACTACATATATATTTCACGACACATGAAGACTACTACTATTAGTACTAGTATAATGATGAACTGGTTCGATTAACCACTGTTACGTTTCGACCCTAATTACATACCATCACACCATGCATTTACCCCTTACTAGAGGATAACTTATAGGCATGAGATTACAGAAAAATCTCGGAGGATCTGCCGATGATATAGGGGGATAGCACCCAATAACGTTAGCCGACAAGGCTACTTGGGGTGACACAGGAGTGTGATAAGGACCATCCACCAAAGCAGTGATCCGAGGCGCTTCTCTCTTTGAGAATCTCATGCTTGACATAGAGAAGGGACAATCGGACAGCTGCGACGGAAATCTTGCTTGAGCTATTTAAAGACTTACAGCTTCAACTCTATCACAAAGCCCAAAGAACTCTCCGAGCATGTCTCAAGTCCGAAAACCTTACTTCCTGCAGGAACCTGTGCCATAAGCCGACTGCTATTGGTGGCGGCATCTACCATTTCCTCGAACCCGTTTCAGAAGTACGAAGGCTTCTCTAAGTGCTTATGATGGACAGACGATGTTAGCACGACCTCGAGGATCAGATTGATTCAAGGACCTTTGTGTACAATCAAATCTTATGCAAAAGGCAGATGACCAATACCCGATGACTATAAACTAATACCCTGTCCCGCAGGGCCTTCGATTAAAAAAGCAATATCTACAACATCGCCTTGGGGAACTTCTTCATCGCCTGACGAACTCCCAGATCGGCCAGAATCTCCTCCGTGCCACCCAAGATGGCATCAAACTTGTATGTCCGGTGGAACATCTCAATGACCTTACCCATGCCGGACTGGGTCAAACCCCGTCCACCAAAGATGTTGGTCGCAAGGTCTGCGATCTCCTGTGCGGAGCGGGTGGCATGAGACTTGAGCAGGCCGATGGGACCACCCAGATTAGCCGACTGCTGCGCATAGGTCATGTTGCACATCTGGTATGCAATAGATTCCAGCCAGGCCTGGTTCGATTCGCAAAGTGAGATCATTCGGGCAAGTCTGAAATATGTTAGCCTGCTAAAGTCCCAGCAACAACGTCGGAAACTTACTTTTGCCGCATAACAGGCTGCTCAATCAGCTTCTTGCCAAAGACGATGCGCTGGTTACACCACTTCATGCACTCCTCCACAACGGTCATGCACATGCGAACCACACTGCAACACATCATGAAGCGCTCGTGGTTGAAGTTGCTCATAATCACAATGAAACCCTTATCCTCCTCACCCAGAAGGTTCTCCACAGGGACCTTGACGTTCTCGAACTGAACAAACGCGGTGGCAGCTGCTGTCGAGTAGGAGGTCTTGATCTGCTTCGTCTCGACTCCTTCGTCGCGGGGAATCAGGAGCACCGAGAAACCCTTTTCGGTCCGGCAGCCAGTGACAAAGTAGTCGCAGAACATGCCATTGGTGATCCATTTCCTGGAATAAGGGTAAGTTCTTGTACCTCTAACTGAAGAACCGAGCTATACGTACTTGGTTCCGTTCACGATGAAGTGCTTGCCGTCAGGGGTTTTCTTCGCGGTCGTGCGAAGACCAGCGACATCACTACCGGCAAATGCCTCTGTAACCGCCAGGCACATCTTTTTCTTTCCAGACAGAACTTCGTCTGTGATCTTCTGCCGAAGAGGCTCATTACGAAGCCACTGCTGGACGGCAGTCAAACTGATACACATGCCTGCCATGTTACCGTCCTGAAAGCCTGCTAACAGTCAGTACACTGTCCCACCGGCCCAGGCCAACGTGAAGAGCAAACTAACCTCGAGCATTAGATCTCACCAACTCCTGGGAGAGCACCATGTCATGCAAGTAATCGAACTCCTTTCCATCGATGACACCGCCCAGAAGCTTCCGCCCGTGCAAATGCTTCCCCGGACCCAAGCGCATTGCTAGGATTCCTGCATCTGCCATGCGATCGATCAACTCCTGACTGATATAGGTGCCATCCTTCTCCTTCTCCTGTGCCTCAGGGGTAATATAGCGATCCGTGAACTCCCGGAGAGCTTTCTGAAGGCGACGGTGGCTGTCATTAAAGTAGGGGCTCTTGAATTGCGGACGCAGCCATAGAGGCTCGGCGTAAGGAACCTGGCTCAGGCTGCCGGGCTCGGGTGTGACAATCTCTGGGGTTTCGCCGGCTACCGTTCCAATGCAAAGATCCTTGTATTTCTCGATGACTTCCTGTCGATGAAGATTATAGAAATCAACCGTGGCATCCGTGCCGGCGACTTGGTTCAAAACAACACTGCCACCGGGGTGTGCGTCGATAAAATCGGTCAAATCGTACACGCGATGATCGATAATGCACCAAACAGAGTCCTCCGTGTTGTGCTGCGCAACCTCGGCGCGGGTGAAAGTCTTCGACATGGTCGCGTTGTTGCTATGCCACAGTTTCGTATACCACAAACAAAGAGAAGCCCAGAGCCTTGCAGAAATAGAACAAGAGCTGCAGAAGAATGCGGGGAAGTAAATCCGTCCACGGTCTGGTTTTTAAGTCATTGTTGCCAATCAATGCGAGTGGATTAGTATCCCTTAAAGCATGCCCCGATGTGCCGAGGTTTTTACCACATTAGGAAAAGGCCGATCATCTGATAGTTCACCGAGACCACGGTTAGCTTCAGCTTTGGACCCTCTTCGCCTTTCTCATTATTGTTCAAACCTTACAGAAATTCGAACTTGTGTTCCCAATAAAGGTGTCAGTATTGCAAGATCCATGATGCAATCGCGCACTGCATGCGAAGCAGTGATAGCAAAGTGAATGACCTGTCGCATCTGCAGAACGGCGCGTGATGCTCACCATCAGGCAATCGGCCTATTTACCCGGAACTGCCTCGGTTATGCTGATATTGGAACGGACCACCACTGGCTCAGATTGGTGGCGTGGCGTCTGATCTCAATTATGGGAATTGACGCAGCTGAGTGGCTCGAGCTTCTTCAGAGCCAATGACAGACAGGATGATAGGAACCTGGCCGCGATCGACTGCGGAGACAGGTGTCTACACTTTTGTTATGGTTAATGTTAATGGCCGCTGTCTACAACATGCACCGCCTGATAAGAATTGAACTGGTAAGCTGATAGTAATCTACTATAGAGTCATCACTCTTATATTCTCTAACTTCTCCGCTTGTAGAATTAATCTTTTCAAATTATCGCACACAAAAAGCAGCACCCATCACGGTCTCTTTTCTACCTGCAGGATGTCTATAAAGTCTGACAACAGTCTATACACTCTTCCTTTACGAAACCTCCAACCTCAACGCATCATACTGCACATACACTGTCGCCGGCAAAACCGCCGTCTCGGTATCCGTCGCATTATACGGGAGATGCAGGGTCAAAACATTATTGCCGACTTTCAGCCAATCCGTCGGGAACTCCATGCGCGAGCGAACCTGATAGCAACTCACAGCCGACCGGACAATGCAGCTGCTTGACTGATTGAACCCAACCAGAAGGGTCAGGGGCTCCGCCTGGTCGTTGATGTAACTCTCCAACGCGAGATTGGCATATGGTTCCGACGCATTGTACACGTCTGTGTTGCCGGATGCTGCCTTCGCTCCTGCTAATTGGATGGTCAACGTGGCCTTGGACCGCTCGGCGAGATCTTCCTCACTCAGAGGGAAGTTGATCGTCCAGTCGTGCGTGGTATCGTATTCGACGCGCGGATCGTTTGGTGTCGGCCCGAATACTGACCAGTGGACTGTATTCAGGTCGGTTGCGGGATCGCTGGTGCCGATGGTATAGTTGATTCCGTCTGGGAAGTCTGACTGCCAGTCATATGCGCCCCAGTAGATTAGATACTCTGGAGGGTGAAGCGGGTGAGTGGGGTCCTTCGCAACGCCGTGTCGAAACTCCCCGGAAGACTTGTCGGGTGTTCCTAGTCGCCAGATCTCGGTGCCTGCGGACTCTGCCTTCCAGGTTTCCTGAACTGTGGTTTTCTTGCCGGCCTTCACTTGCACACCGTCGCGTACGAAGTCACCGAAGATGCCGTCGGCGTATACAGTGAGTCGGTAGGGCCCCTCTTTGACGTGGTCCAGGTTAAAATGCCCGGAGTCGTCGATCTCAGCCCAGTACTGGTATGAGGATGAATTCACCGAATTGTCCTGGAAATACTGGCCGTCCACGGTCAGGACTGCGATAGGTCTAGTGGCACCTTTGGGAAGCTCGATCTTCCCTTGAACGCTACCGCGTTGACTGGAGGGGGCGTATCCGACGACGTGTTTGGCGATGGAGTCGTAGAAGTCGATGTTCCAGCTCGGATCTGCTAGGGATTCTGCATCAGATTTCAGCTCCTTTAGAGACGCAGTGGAGCCTTTTCCGCCGTTGAAGTGATAATATTGAGGGCCGAAGGTGCGATCGAAGCCGTAGGTGATGTTGGGAGTGCCTTCGCCGTGGTGATTGGACACGAGGTAGTTGTAGACGATGCCGTCGACGGTGAGATCCGCGTGCAGGGGGCCCTATGCAGGTTGTCAGTATGTTCCTCCCACTGCTAGGAGCACGCAAGCACATACACCGTAGTAAGTATCCTAAACAAAAACACAAGTTGCCTCATTAGCCACGACTCCGGTAAACATTCCAGGAAACAAAATACCTTCGTATTCATAACCAACCAAGCCCCAAACGTACTCCCATTCGAGGTACTCCCATCAGCATACACGCCATGAACGGAATTATCCCTCCACGCTAGTAAACAGCCACAAGTCAGTCATGTTTCCCCCAAAGCCACATACAACAGAAACAAAACGTATAACACACCATTCGAAAACGTATACTTAGTAAAATAATCCGCAAACTGGACATAATACGCATCATGGGGAGTATTATTAAACGTCCAGGTGGCATCTTGCACGACCACCTCCTCCTCGACTGCCTTCGTACTGGGCAATGGCGCGGTCTGCACCTCACTGGACGTCAAATGCGTCCAAAGCTCCGTGTTGGGACGGAACAATGTTCGAAACTCCTGCAAGTTGCGCAAGTATGGCGTCGTCTCGTTGTAATATGCTAATCGGCTGAAGGTGTGTAGGCCTGTTTCGCCGTCGCGCAGGAACCAGTATTGTTGGAAGTGTTGGCCTGTCGGCGGGTAGGTCTCGTCCATGAGGACTCCGGCATAGTGGGTTCCGGATTTGTCGACCCCCGTGAGGAGTTGGAGCGTTGAGGAGGTCGAGCCTGGGGTGTAGAAGCCTGAGGGGATGCAGTAGCAGTCGAGGTAGGGGCCGACGCCGGTGTCGCCGGATTGGGGTCCGAGGAGGTCTTGGTTGTCGAGGTAGAGGTCGGTGATTCGGCCTTGGGATTTGGAGAAGTTGGCGGTGAGGCGGTTGTTGGTTAGGGTTATGGTGGTGTTGGTTTGGGTGGTGTGTAGGGTGGCCGTGGTGAGGGTGAGAAGGAGGGAGGTTGGGATGAGGGGGTGGAGGAGGCGCATTGTGGTGGTGGTGGTGGTGCTGTCTGGAGGAGACGGATATGCACCCTGTAGGTGGGATTGGAGGGTTCTGTGGAGAATAGATTGTATGCCATCTTATAGTTTTTGTGGTGGTGAGAGTGCTGAGGTGCGGATTGTATTACCCCGAATGAGGAGATTGACAACAAGTGTGTGCAATGCATGACAGGAATAAAATTAATGACTTGAGGGTGTTTAAGTGCCCGTCAATGGCTGCAGACGCTGTCGCTTAGAATCTGGGGTAAATCGCGGGGATTTAGCAGCCAAGCGAGACGGAGAAATTGTTGCCAGTCATTCAACGGAGAAATAGCTCGGCCAGTATTGCCCCGACAATATCTGTTGCTTAGATCCCCTCATCGACTGACTCTGTGGGGAAGCTATCATGAGCTACGACTAAGAGCACTAGTAGCGAAAGTCTAGTCTACTGTGAGTAGCATTACATCAGTTGACTCTTTGCCATGCATTCACATCTACCTTGTACGGCTCGCCAACAATGGGCACAAAAGACACGTCCTTGTGCGAAGCACACTCTCCAAGGAAATTCCTACGACGAACGTCAATGGCGGATGGTAAGTGCCGTGTTCATTGCCGCATTGTCCATCGAAGTGTCATCAATCGCGTCAGTTCTCAATGAAAGTTCTCCTTGAACCCCTGATCTCAGCAAAGAACTAACGACAAGTCCATACAGTACATGATCTATCCGGCCAAGGAAGACATCCGATGTTGAGAGCCATTTCCGGGAATCTAGCCGATAGAACTTCCGACACGGAAAGTTAGATCTGGAGACAGTGAAATGCGGGGATCCATCCGTACCCCGGATCAGAACCCCCTGAACCCCGGTACATACTCGCAACTAGCTTCTCCCCCAGACTCGCGACAACATCAGGGTCTTATAAAGTTGGGCGAAGATCAACGGACCCGCATCCGACGCCCATCACCGAACATTCCGTCGGATGCCATCCCGGTCAACGTTGGCTTGGGTCTGCAGTGTATAACCTCGGGTAGCAAGTTGTTGGCCACTGCTGAGCTCACAATTCGGAATCAATTCCTCTCATCAGTGGTTTATTGGTGATGATCCGTATGATATACCTCCTTGGCATCTTGGCATCCAGCTGCTCAAGGCCGTGCGCTCTGTTGATATGGCGTTCAGCTTGGCTCAGCTCAAGTCCCGTGGTCATGGCCTGCAAGGGGACCGGAACGCACACCGCGGTGCAGGGCTGCCTGGAATATAAAGCAGACTGAAGACTAGTACTTTTGCATAGAGCTGTTGGGTAGTGTTATTCTTCACCAACACCGCTCACCTCTGGCCTTCATCTCTTCTTACAACCATACCTCGACGCCTCGATCTGCGCCCAGCATACTCTTCTCTGCAGCCATGACAGAAGAAGTATCCATGGGCACCGACATGGCCCGCTCTGACACACTGAAGAAGAACGGCCTGGAAGAGGTTCATCTTGAGAATGTATCCCCCACGCCACCTGACCAGCAGCCCAATAGGAGCTCTTGGACAGATACCTCTCCCACCAACCCTCAGAATTGGCCTGTCTGGAAGAAGAATGCCCAAATCCTGATGGTGGCCTTCCATTCAATGGCTGCAACCTTCATGGCGGCCGGCATTATACCGGCCTACGACATTATGGCTGAAAGGTACAACGTAACCGTGCCACAAGCCAGTTATCTCACCTCTGTCCAGGTCCGTGATATTTTTACTTCTTCCTCCCTTGACAGAGTCAATTTCTTCCCCTCTTATATTGAAAGGATCGTCCGACTCACCTCGATCATCTATACAGATCTTGCTCTTAGGAATTTGTCCCCTTTTCTGGAGACCTATTACCTCTACCTACGGACGATACCATGTTTTCCTGTTTTCAGTCCTTGGAAGTATGGTTTGCAATATCGGCGGAGCTCGTTGTACTACCTACGGGACACAAATGGCCACTCGAGTGCTCACTGCAGTCCTCATCTCTCCTCCTATTGGGATAGGCAGCGGTGTGATCACGGAGCTGTGTGAGCCGGAGAAGCGAGCGCAGAAACTTGGATGGTGGACACTTATGTTGACCCTTGGAACTCCAGGTGGGCCATTCATCATGGGCTTTGTCACAAAGCGCATTGGGTTTGAGTGGATCTATTGGATATTTGCCATGATGAACTTCGGGCAGTTCATCGCTTACCTGCTCTTGGGTGAAGAAACGCTATACATTCCGACCGACGGTGATCTTTCTGATGCAGCGGTGGCGAGATCTCGCTTCGTCCAGAAGTTTATCCCTCGCCGGATCAACCCTCGTCCCCTTAAGATTCGCGAATTCATCGAGCCACTTCTTTTTACGAGGCTGCCTAGGGTGCTGATTCCTGCATGCGCTCATTCTATAGTGTTTTGCTATGGAAACATTGCTCTGATTGTTGAAATGCCAATCGCTTTCGGTGAGAAGTTTGACTTCGATTCGCAGCAAATCGGTCTGCAGTTCATTGCTATCTTTATCGGGTGTGTCCTCGGCGAGCAGTTGAGTGGCCCTATGTCAGACCGGTTTCTGCAAGTCATGCATAAAAGAAGAGGATATCACCGCCCCGCAGACCGGCTATGGCTCTCATACATTGGATTTGCCACTGTCATTGCTGGCCTTTTCGTATGGGGCTTCCAGCTACAGAAGGCTACCAGCTGGAACGTGACCCCGTGTGTGGGTGCAGCAATCGCCAGTTTTGGGAACCAAATCATAACGACAATCCTGATTTCGTTCGCTATCGACAGCTATAAGGAAGCATCGACCAGTATCGGCGTCTGCATCAATGTCTTTCGACATGTGTATGGTTTTGTATGTCAAGAGCACCAAGCGTTAGTAGTTCTTTGCTAATGGTTTTTAGATTGGTCCTTTCTATTTCCCCGACATGTTCGACACTTTGGGTCTGGGCGGTGCAGCTGGTGTCATGTGTGCTATCATCGGAGTCTGCGCACTTCCCTCAATCGTCGCCATACATTTCGTGGCCACGCGCGCAGACCAGAAGATGCAAGATGATGTTACTGACTGATATGGTCATGGCATGGAAGAATCTATACTATAGAGTTAGTGATGTACAACTTTAAACAGCAAAATTGAACACCTATGTTTTGGATGACTTACAGGCCTGGATATGTCGTAAATTTATTCAAAAAAAAAAGGATATTACGTTCTCCCACAGCTGCCTTACTTAGACCGACGCCATGCTGTAATTAGCTGGTTTGCTCGAAACAAGTTGCAAATTCACACTCGTGTAGCAGACCGAGAAATAAAGTTGGTTCTGCAAATTGCGTATGTAGAAAGGAATTCACCATCAGGAAGCCTGCTCAGAAGAGGTTACTGGGAACACTGTTCAACCATGACATGTCTTGAAAGTCTGGGAAGTCAAGGCTATCCAACAGTATTGAATTGATACCCTCCCCTAAAGAGAGATCGCCGAGACCATTAGACGCAGGGTTCGTGGGGAAAGTGCTCGTTTGGTGGTCATGGAGTGGGGGCCCTTCGGATACTACCCGTTCGTACAGAATTTCGAGAGCTGCAACACATCGCCGGGCGGACGTGCTGTGGCTATGATATCTTTGCAATACCTCCAAAGCATTTTCCCACGACTGCGTGATTGCAGCTTCAGTCACCTCTTCTAATATAGCAGGACAGAGACGACCGGCTATGAGGACGGTGGCAGCGGTGTAAACGTCTGTACATCATGAGCTTTCGCTGACAGTTATTCACCAGGGCTGAACTACTCACACAGTATGTTGTACCACCAAGCAGGAAGAGGGCCTGAACTTCCATCAGCGGGCATATTACTGTGTATTAGCCCGATAACCTCTTGCGCGACCTTGACGCAAATGGTCGAGCATTGCAATGCAACTCGCTGAGGAAAAGAGTCTTGCAGGGAAATCATTGGATCCGCAATCCCGATCTCACGTGAAGTACAGTATCTCGACAGGATGGGTCTGAAGAGAAGCATCCTTACGTGAAGGAATCTTGTAAGAGGGTTAGTTTGGCAATTGACCATTTAACACATACTAGGCAACATACCTTGCACGCAATACAACACTTTGGTGGTAAAAAACTGTATATCCGCCCCCTAGATGAGATTCACCTCGCAAGTGTGATGGTAGGCTTCGGGACCACTTCGTAAGTGCCCGGTCGAGTTCGAATATCGTCCGCTCTCCCTGATTTGCTTCTTTATTGAAGTAATAGTCATAGATGTTTTCTGGGCTTTCATCGGTTGTCGGACTGTACAGACTCAACAGGATGTCGTTCAGGATTTCATAAAGCTCAAGAGACTTTGCATAGAATGCCATGACTGATGGTCGGTCTGCTGGTTGTGTCACCTCGGACCCAGACACTGCAGGGATATACTCCTCATCCACCGTAGCCGGGAGAGGAACCGATCCGCATGACGCCTTGGCGATCATGGCAGGGCGCCCAAATGTCATGGATATAACTCTACACGATGTCAATATTTGAACAGAACGACTGATTGGATTGAGGTCACGTACCGATCCATCAGGACACATCCGTGCCATATTTTGCGGGCCAGCTGTTGCTCCTGGGGATTATGTAGACGAGCGATCGTCTGGGGAAGGTGCAAGCCAAGGCCTTGGGCATTGCGGATAGCCAGCCCGGTGACAATCCAGCACTGATGGGCGGAGTCGGTGCTTTGCAAATACTGAGCCATTAGAAGCAGACATTGAATCAGAGCAGCGGAGCCTGTGTTCCAGAGGTTGAATTGAAGAAGATCTTTTGCACGAGTAAAGAATGCATCTGCAGAAGCCTCTCGCTCCTCTGGTGGGATAAAGTCAGCCAGTTGACAGGCCAGTGCAAAAATGACATTGACGGTACACATAAGCATGTTTTCATCAGATTGAAGAGCCTCCCCAGTCCAAATCATCTCATACTCTCTTCTCAACTGAAGGCTGTCAACGAGTGGATATAGTGGAAAGACAAACTCCCAGTAAACCCCCATGAGGCTATCTGCCGTCTTTCGTGGAGGGAGGACATAGTTGGGGACTGTGGATAACCGTGGCTTCTTCGTGGCCATCAAACTGGGAGGCGGGCCGACCCCAAGAATCGAATCCGAAGTGTGGCGGTTCGGCGATGATACCTTCTTATCTATGGCAGTTTTGATTTGACGGATAAAGCTGGCAGCACTAGAGCTGCCAAAAAAGCCCTGTGTGGGACGTTCATCCTCCACGGCACCCATCATGGCATTGACACTGTCCGTTGGGTCTTTCAGTCGAAGCGACTGATCCAGCGAGGCTGGTGATTGATATGTAGTGTGCCTGGTGATAAGATGGGGATTTACTTTGGGTGTACATTGTGAGGTGCTTCGCGCCGGAGAAAGATGATCTGGGTTCGTAGTCGCTGTAGAGACAATGCTCCTAGGTCGATTATGGCGAGTGGGCACTCCCATAGAGGGCGAGGCATGATGCTGCAAAGTGTGAGTGTGACCTGAACATACTACTCTCACAGGCGGTATATTCTGCGATGCTGGAAGGCAACGGAGCAAGAAGTAGTAGCTTACCTGCAACTGGTCGGAGCCATCATAAGATTGCACAGGCCCTGCTTCTCCACTGTCATAGAAGGAACGAGGACTCTCTAGATGCTTGATCCGGCTTTCCAGGCTTTCGATATAACTGCCATCGTGAGATGACCGTTAGTTCGAGTGGACAAATCGGGAAGGAGCCCGTTAGTGCCTGAGGCAGTCAGAAGGCACTCACTTGCGAACTGCTCGCTTTTTCTCCAACTCCCCAGTGTAAACACATTGGCCTCCCTGGTCCACTCGTTTTGCGCACGGCCCACAGACTTGGCACTCAGAGATTAGCGACGTAACCTGGGTCTCTCGGAAGAGTCACACAAGTGAGGCAATACGCACCGGGTTGTCTCCCGTCACAACGGACCTTCCGAGCACGGCATTCGTCGCAAGCGATTGCGACTTTGCGACGTTTATTGGGGCGACCAGAGCTGTCGGAATGACGAACATGAGAGTCTTGCACGCTAGACATGGTGGGGGGGGGGGGGGGGATCTGGGGTGTCATGCGATCCTGGACAGAAGTCCCGGAGATACAGCAAGTAGTTGGGCGATGCAGAAGGAAGAAAATCCGGGGTCGCGGGGAACGGGATCTCTTCCGGTGGAGGCCGGATGACTAAATTGACATGAGCCAGCCAAGGATTACTGAACTCGTATTGAGGGAGGAAAACATCATTCCTGCTGTACTGGATTTCAACATGTCGAGGTTCACGCAATGTGCACATCATATTCGTCGTACTTGCGTAAGTTGATTGCAGTGGACTGACTGACTATAGGCGGGCTTTGTTGGCCCGGAATGGCTCCCGAAGTGTCCCAGCAAGTATATTGCACAGAGTGATGAAGGAAAACTTAAAACTTTGAACTCAAGAGCTCCATAATCCCAACCTGACTAGCAAAAGAAAGACTTATCAATATAAAATAGTCTATCAAAGAAGTATGAGAGCAAAAAGTTATGTGAGTAAAAAACAAAACAAATGACCGATCCCGGGATCGAACCGGGGACCTTCTGTGAGCTCCAATTATGTAAGACAGACGCCCTAAAACCACTAGGCCAATCGGTCTGATCATAAAGTTTTCATACTCTCCAAGGGCATCTCCTGCTCAAGCTCTGCGCAACTCGAGCCCTGCTTCCTGATATTGAAGCTCTTGGGCAAAACTCATAAGCCCAGCCTAGTAATTCAACACGGACGCTCAAAACTATATCAACAGAACAAGGTATATCGAGTGCTGAGCTTCGATCAACACAAGGTTATATAGATTAAACGGACTCCCCAGTGACCGAGGAAGATTCTGTACTTAGACAACAACTAACGAAGAAAGAGCCAATAAAGAAGAGTAGGGAACTCCAAAACATTCAAATACTATGACGCGCAAACATCAACAAATCATCTTTTGACCCCATTAATACCACCCAACTGTACATTATCCAGCATCAGCTGAGAGAGTCGCCCCGGAATGTTCGCGCAGCGAAGAGTGACATTTACATCAGGCGCCCAATGGCAATGCATGGGAGGCTGATGAGGTTATTGCTCTGTGTCATGATGATTGTCAGTACTATCTTTCATCTGACTTGGTTAGGAAGCCAGGTCACTCACGCCTTCAGAGCAGCAGGCAACGCTCCGAGATCCTTCTTCATTGCCGCCTATTATTAGACAAATTGATCAGCTTCCATACCTAGCAAACACTTGAAGGAGATCAACTTACAAGGGCCACAGTTGTTTCCACCCTGCAGTTCGCCGGGTACACCCTCGCCCAATCCGGCCCGGAAGCGACTCTCATCTTGGCGGGACAGCCCATGCTCGGGACTGAAACCCTGGCAGCACTTGACATTGTTCGTTCCGCAGGTATTCTGAGCATGAGAGCTGCTGAGTCCTGATTCTGAGCGGTCGTTGTTGCTGATCCACTGGTAGCTTCGAGGGACAGCACCGGCCATAGCGGTGGCCGCGACGAGGGTGGCAACTGCGAAGAACTTCATGATGATTGATGGTTGGATAGAAAGAAAAAAGTATAGTAGATTGATTGAGTGATGTGTGAGATAGATAAGAGAAAAGCTCGGATTTTGTTGTTGATGGGTTGGAAGGATTGCCGCGAGATGCCTTCTTATAGTTCTTGGACTGCACCTGGATGCCCCTTAGCCTATATGGAATATCACGGGCATCTGAAATCTTCTGCGATGATGAAGCTTTCAACCGCCGATTAGGATCCAACAAACTCTTTTCTAGAAGTCAGACTAACTCCTTGCATGAGGATAGTCTTGGTGGTGGCAGTGCGCAATCTACAGTGCTGAGTGCCTCTCGGCAGAGAGACCATTAAGGATTATCCAAGTGATATCCAGAATATGTGTAGTGAAGTCCTCGCCAACGTACTTACTCCTGCATGAATCGCTTATGCAACGTCTGCATACATTTCGGAATTAGTGAGCTGTGTTCGGGCAAATTCCCACAAAGATGCATGATATTCAGGGGGGCATATCTGACATATCACTTGAAGCAAATGTATTTCCGAACCCCACACAACTTGTGGGCGGATCCAGCATGGGTAGTAAATCAAAGGCAAATGAGTTCATGACATCTCATGTGTGACCCATCGGATAAACCTGATATCACAGCAAATCACCGAGAAGATCTTCTAAGATCTATGTTCGAGTCAGATATCAGAAGGCGCCGCTCGGATAAATAACAAATTATCCTTTCCATTTTCCGGTAAATCTGCGATCAAAAGCAGCATGCTCGTCGGCTTAATACATCGGCGTTAAGATCAGTTCATTGAGTCGAACATACTATCTCCAGCACCTGCGCGGTAGCACGACGAAGCCAGACGAGATCAGGATAAAGTTTCTCTGATGTGATGGATACAATCAGATTTGATCTGAAAGAAGCAAGTTTACTTTTCAGAGTATGGATTACAGTCAAGAATAGTCCTCATTTGTAGGTCCACAAGTCAGTCCTAAGATCGTCCGTAACATGGAAATTATGTCTGTCTCGACAGCAAGCACTGACCACCTGGTGACTATCATTTCCTCAACAATGCAGATGGATCTTTGAGATCGACTAACTAGCACATTGGGTGCATAAAAAAGCTAGCCGACTGCAAACATCATCTCCACTTTGCCGACTAGGGACACTATACGGAGTACGCCCTTAGCAGTGTAAATATACGCAGCTGACGGTCACTGGTTACCGCGGCACTCCATAGTTGAGTAGGCATCCGTGTAATCAATTGCCTGATTTCCGACTCGGGTAGTCTGCTGGCTCTGATGGTTGTCTCTGCTAGCCATGCCTATGGTCACATTATCTAGGGTTGCGTAGTACTCCAGGGAGATGGACGCTCACATCTCAACAAACCAGTTCGAGCCATACTACGACGGTGATGTTTGTCAGCTGCTGTTGAAGGTTGAGTAACAGCAGGAATAGAATTTGGATAATATCGTTGATAGGCAAGGAAAGAATATGTATGAGCCAGTGTCGACAATATACATGTCCTTGGTACAAGTCAAGGTAACTTAATGACAAGAAGGGAATCAGTCGTCATTGAGGTATCCTGAGTGACTGAATTACTTTTCCCCCCCTAATGGATGCTTTCTCACTTAGACCATTTAAAGATTTGTAAGTATTATATGTAATAGATTAAGTAGCTACACTTCGAAATTCCACCTCAAATCATTAGTTGGCTGCCACAGCCAAACTATTCGCAAACATCCTGGCGATGAGGGAATATATTGATAGTATATATTAGTTGTATCTATTAAACACATTATTTGGCAGTTTGAGTGCTAGTACAGAGCAATGTGCACGATTCTAATCTTCAAGTGTGCTTACACCCTGCGTTCGACGCCGATCTTGGGGAACTAAGAAGGCTTCAGAGGTATCACTGGACTCTACCTAAATAATAGCAGAAGCGTTATATCGCTCCACCACAGCAAAAATACAAAACCTCTCAAAAACCAATGTGCCCCTTCTTAAGTAGATGATCCAGCCACGGTCATCGATCCCTCTGCGGGAGAATAATGGTCCCAGCGCATCTTCTTCCTTCAGTTCCGTCTGGCGACGGAGACTTTCTGATCCTTCGCTGCAGATAAAAACCCACCACCTCGACTGACCTTGAGACAAGATTTCGAAACCCCCGTCCCTTCCCTCTGATCATCCATTAAGTTATTTCACTATTATATCACCAATACTACTCTTTCAACCCCTCAAACACCGACAAACAAACACACAATGGCCAAACCGACTATAGCCTTCCTCGGCGCCACAGGCGGCTGCATCAACGCCTGCCTCGCCCACACCCTACAGAATGGCTACCACGCTATCGCACTAGCCCGCACGCCATCCAAGCTTATAGCCCTCCTCCGCACCCAGAACATAAACCAAGAGACCCTTGACTCCCAACTCCGTATAATCACCGGCGATGCGACCGATCCAGAGGCCGTGAAGAACACACTTCTCCTAAGGCCTTCCTCTGCTACTCCTCCAACCTTAATCTCCCATATAATCTCCGGCATCGGTGCCACTGGGCACCTTCGTGGCTGGGCATTCGAATTCGACCAGCCGCATATCTGCGAAGAGGCGACACGGGCGCTCCTCACAGCCCTGCAGAATATCTATAGCACATATCCGGAGTTTTTGACAAATCGGCCACTCATCACCATTCTCTCTGGTATGGGCGTCGATCCGAGTCAGAGGCAGTTGGATGTGCCGTTCTTGTTGCGGCGGGTGTATCATGGGCTGCTGCATGTGCCGCATGCAGATAAATGGGCGATGGAGGAGATGTTGGGCGAGAGGAAGGCAAGGGAGTTGTTTCGGGGAGTAGTGATTGTCAGGCCAGGGAGTTTATTGACTGGTGATCATATGCTGGGGTCTGGGTATGGGGTTGAGAAGGTTCGTGTAGGCACGGAGAGGGAGAAACCTGCCGTGGGATGGACGATTCCGAGGGCGGATGTCGGCGAGTGGGTGTTTCGGGAGGTGGTGGTTGGGGGTGGAGAGAGGTGGGTGGATGAGAAGGTGACGTTGACTTGTTGGTAAGGATGCTGTCTGTTTGTTTGCGAGTTGGATGTGGGTTTGGGTTATTGTTTAGTTATGGGTTATACCAGATACGAGAGTTTAATGTGGAATGAGAATGCAATTACTCCATGGTGATTTTGCTGTCGCATACCTTGCGACATGTATTGTGAGCGCAACTGAATCTATAGCATGTGCTTTCCTAGACCTAGAGTCAGATAGGTCATAGATGGGCAGTTGAGCCTTCAATTGAAACTCCGTCTATGAACGCCATGTTGTAGATATATAAGCCCATAACTATGTACATTTCCACCACATTGCAATGAAATATATCAACAATATTCATAACCTCGTAACCTCATCCTGAACAGTAACCTACCAACTAAATGACTCCTCCACATACCGTATCCGCCTATACCCCCGTCTCATAGCCAAATGCACCGCCGCACGCGCTTCATCCGCCAACGCGAAAGGCCCACATACGAGTACTACAGCAGATGATTCACTCAGCTGGGCTTCGTGCGCGTGATCGAGGACGAGTGATTCCAAATTCGGCCGACCGGGAAGAAAATTTATATTCCCAGTGTCTCCCTTCCAGAGATGATCGCAGATACCTCGTCTTTCTGTATCTGTATCACTTTCGTCGTCGTCTTCGTGATCGACAGATCTGGCGGGAGCAGGAGTTGAAGACGAAGTGCAGTAAAACTCCGCCCGGAAATCATCCCTCGCTAACGCAGGCGCTAATTCTCTGCCCGCGACTTGCTGCGCAAATGCCGCTTGGCGAGTTACCCAAACTAGACGCATATCCTTCGTCTGTGTTGTGTTGCTGTCCTTTCTACTCAATGAAGGAAGCTGCTCTGATTCGGTAGATGACCGCACCATATGGTCCTGGATATACGGTACCGCGGCTGCTATGCCCGTTCCTCCCGCTATTAGTAGGACGGATTCGTAGCCCCACAGTGGAAAGTGGTTGCCGTACGGCCCTTCGAGGAGGATGGTTGTGGTGGTGGTTAGATCCGGCGAGTTGGTGCATTGCTGGCGCAGGGAGCGGGTCCAGCCGTCGTACGGACGGATCCAGAAGATGAATTTGGGGATTTGCTGCTGGATATGGTGGTTATGTTGGTGCTGTTGTGGGTGCTTGAGTTGTGTTTCGTCGGGGGTGGTTGTGCCTGGTGAGGATGGGTCGGAGAGGAGGGGCACTTGGGTGACGTCTATGTCTACTTCGTTGTCTTTCGTTGAGGCGGATTGGCGGTCATGAGTGTCGTAGGACCATGCGCCGAGGGTGAATGGGTGGCTTTCCCAACCGGTCAGTCGGAAGGGCTGGTACAGGTAATAGAAGTCTCCCGGAGAGGGGCGGATGTGAGCTGATCCCGGGGTCACTTCTAGACGAATGACGTCGGATGATGGGTCGTAGGTTGCTGTGCTGCGCGTATACTGGACGCCTTTTCCGGCGTTGGCTCGCACATGGATGTTGCAGTAGATGAGGCGGATTAGGCGCAGGGATCGGTCGACGATCCAGATGGCTACTGCTGGCCAGAGGTAGTTCCAGTAGTCGTGACCTTCAAAGATGATTGTGTGGCTAGGACGGCGATTAGTCGATGTTAATGGGGTTAGGTGAAGGTGACACTGACTAGAAGCAACCGAATAGAACAGCAATGGAAAAGAGGATGTGTAGCAGTAGGAATGTCTCATATAACCGGTGGCGGAACCAATGCACGGCAAAGGGAAGAATAGCGACCATCACGACGGTTGCCTATAAATCGTTATTCTTGAACAAATAGTGGTTTGGGTGAAGCATTACCAGTGTTCCCCAGATTAGATACGGCTTGTGAAGCTTCCTGATCACGTTGCCTTCTGTAATGTTGTCAGTAATATGCCCGAGACTATTTCGATGTGAGGAGCATACTTTGGTACATGATGACAAGGTAGATGAGGGTATGTGCGACAGCCTGGACAGTAGCAATCCACGCAACATGTCGATGAAACAAATTGAACGTCCCAAAGCTCCATCCTGTCGCCCAAATGAAGATGTTGTTGCGTCCGGCAAAGAGCCACACTAGCGGGAGATTGGCGAAAGATAAGACACCGGTTCGGTCAGCGGCATAGCGCATGATTTGATCCGGTATGGAGGGCCAACTGGATATCGTCAATTCTGCTGCATCGTGCACATAGATTGGGGAACCGTACTAGAGATTTCCCTCGACTGGCCGGTACTCTAACGTGCAGACGACGACGCTCAATACCCAGAACAACAAAACTGTCACTGCTTCAATGCGCGTAGGAAACGTCCACCAAAGCAGCTTCCGCCGTGGCGATGATAAGGGGGCCGGTACCACAAGATGGGTTTGCAACCAGTGATATGTCCCATCTAGCGGTATCCATAGCCATCTCACACGGGATCGCGCCCACTGTCCTGCCCGAATATCTAGCACGTGGAAGATGTGTCGCACGAGGCGATGGCAGATGCCAACAGCGATGATGAGGACCCAGAATGCATATCCTAATAAGCTAATTCAGTCAGTTTCACTGTTGCGCATGACGAAGAATTGGTGTCTTACCCAAATGCATTATGCGACCAAACCTCGAATTGCCAAGTATCCTGCGCAGATGATGGTTAGAAGAGTGGTTGCAATCATCGCTGAGAACATACAATCGTGTCAAACGTCCGACGATAGAAGGTCGGAGAGATGAGAACTGCAGTCGGGATGCGCTGCGACTTTGGGATCTGCCCATATTCAACGACAGGCATGCGACTGAGCGCATCGTGGGTGAGATTCTCGGCCACCTGCTCTCGAGGCATCAATTCGACCTTGCCATATTCCAGGCAGTAGTCTTGCAACTGAGCGAATCCTGCGGCTTGCTCCTCCTCCGTACAGTAAACATCCGCCGAGGCATACGTGGAAGTTACTTTCAGCCGGTTCTGACAGCGCGCCTCCCAGGCTCCTTGGGCCGGGTCGCCGGAAAAAGAGAGATAACCCAGGGCGGTGTACACCGCCGTCACGCATCCCTCGTCGGTTGGCGGCCGACCGGCGCAGGCCAGCCCCAAGTATACCAGGAGGAAAAGCCAGCTGGTGGACAGCATGGCATCGAGAATCCGGATGGAGTGAGTGATGATTGAAGAGGGGAAAAGACAAGCAGAGTCACGAAGCTACTTGGAGATGGCTGAGTGCGAGTGGGGCGTGACCGAGTCGCCCGCACCCTCCGACCGAGTCCGGCCGGGGGCGAAGTCTGAGACCCACGTGGTCCTGAGTTATGGAATGTATGGTACAGGTGCAAACCCCGGGGCCTTGACTAGCGAAGCAGTCTGAATGTTCATTTGTGATGACGAATATCTACACGGAAAATTCGAAATGAACTCGGAGGAATACTCCCGAACGGGACAGGCGGACATACATGAACACAATTGAAGCTGGGGACCTCGTGATCATCGGGATGGGGTCTATCTAATCTGATCGCGCCATCTGATAGCGCCCGAGCTGTGATTCGCTACATTACATCCAGGCAGCATCCCTCCTGCCTCAGGCTGGAACACGCGATTCAGCGGAAATAATTGGGAGTCTGTTCAGATCCAACGGCAAAGGTTGAATGACTGATCCCCACTACATGATAGTATTAGGATCTAACGGAGAATGGAAAACGTTGATTATATTTGTATATGATTAAAACGACATTATCAAGCGTATCCCAGGCTGTGTCAAAAATGTAGCGCAAAACGAAGGGTAGGCTACGTCGGCTACCAATGTAGATGAGAAGCAAATACTAGCATTCAAGCGCAGTGTGAATCGTGTAGCGCGCGACGTCGCAAGTGCGCATATGGAGAGCAAGCAATGCATAAAATAAATGAGTCACTACCAAGGTAAGGTCACCCGGAAAATTTCATGATCCTCTTTAACCTGCCTCCGCGCTCTCTGAATAACCTCAATACCGGCAGTGTGTTCAGGATGCTGTCGTTCGCATCATCATTCTCGGCGGTGCTGACCAGAGGTTCGGCTTCTTGAATTGTGCGGGGGTTTGATAGCTGTAGTGCAGCCTTAATCCGTAAATAAGTCCAGCAGGGGTCTTTAAGGTCGAAAGTATCCGTTTGTTGCCCCAAGATCAGGAGACAGCCTCTGTCAATGAGAGTTGCTAATGCGGCCCTCAGCTCGGCTTCGCGCGGGTGATACAAGGATCCAGAGGGACTTTTCTTGGTGCTATACCCGATATTTTTAAGATAGAGAAAATAAGAGACACCAGACAGAGCCCATATTTGAGTTCCTATTTTGACTAGCAGGGGCTTTTGCTGGACTGTTGCGAACAGTGTTGGTAGGCTCACCCTTGAAGAATTAGACTTTGCTCTTATGATAGACCTTCAGATTTGCTGGTATATAATATGATAGGACCTAGAGAATACATCCAGAAGTATCCGATGGTAGTTCTTGTCCACCAGACATTTAAAGACTGCCTTGACCCGCGCCACCTCACCAGGACGGGTAAAAACTGGGGGTGACAACTGCTTGTAATCACCAACAAAGAGCACCCGGGCGTCCGCCCTGAACTGTCCAAGGACGCTGAAGAATTCCGGGTCACGGAAAAGACTAGCCTTGTTTGGGGTCTCTTAGCGGCTCAAGCTCCCATGCTGGCCCTTGTTGCTCATCCCGCTCAATATCGGACAGACTGGAGTCAACCGGTAGGAAAAATAAGAAGCCTATATTGTCTTGCTGAAGCATAGCTGCTGACAGCTTCCCTGGTGTTGCTGATAATGTGGAGGGTATAGGTGCAAGATTGTGCGATACTATATAGTCGGATTGACGATAATCTCAGCCCTGGGGTATTTACCTTTTGGAGACAATGGTCCTGGTAGAGGTGCATTCGCTTTTCAAAACCCACCTCTCAAATGTTCATTCAAAGCAAAGGAGCTTGATGTAAAGAGGAGCGCTTTCAGTTATGGTGATACATCTACCAAAGGTCTAGGCTGCATAGCTGGGAATTGGTATCTAGTCTGTTGTTTTAGACCGCGGACTAAAATGAATCTTTAAGCATTGTGTGTATCTCTTTAGCCATGCATCTGTGTTTTGGTGATTCGAGCAGCAACAGGTTCAACAATATCTGAAGCCTCTTTATACTTCCTGCCTTCAAGGGCATAGGAGACTGGGGAATATGGAAAGAAGCAGAAATCCGTAAGATGATGGCCTTTTATAGGAAGCCATAACGGTGTAGATGATGACCGTTGATAACAGATAGTCACGCAGAAAGTTCAATACTAAAGTGGGCATGGTCACAATTCACGGAATGATACTACAAGTCCCAAGGTGATCAGGAGGCTGCAATTACTATTCAATACGATCACCATAACCATTTGACTGGCCATCTTCATTCATATACATCTCTTCAACCTCAACAGTTCATGAAGCCTAATATACTACTGCATCACAACCCTAAATCCCTCAAAACCCGGCAACGCCCTTCTAATTTCTCCTTTGTACATCGGAATCCCACCCGTATAATTCAACTGCTCAAACGGCTTCCCCGGAAATGTCCCTCCCATATACGTCGACCGCGTCGTAGGCAGCAAAGTCGAATTCGACAGCTCCTCAATCCGATGCTTCCAGCTATGCATAGCCGACAAAGTCGGCTCCACTGATTTAATCCCCTTCCGCTCCATTGTCCGAATCGCATCAACGATCCATCTCCCTTGAAGCTCGATCGTGGTCGGTCCATTAGACAATGCTGTCGTTGCCTGGGGACCATACGTAAAGAAGAGATTCGGGTACCCGTGAATAGCGAGTCCTAGGTACGTATGTACTGTCGCGGCCCATTCATCTTTCAGATATGTGCCCTGTGTACTGCGCAGACCCAAATTGGTGAGTCCGCCAGTGGAGACATCGAACCCGGTCGCGACACAGATCACGTCGAACTCGTGCTCCGTGCCATCCGCCATACGGATACCCTTTTCAGTGAACGAATCGATGGCGTTGTTGCGCACGTCAACAATATCCACATTCGGACGATTGAATTGGTCATAGTAGTCCAGTTCCAGGCTCGGTCGCTTGACACCCCACGGATGTGGTGGCTCTAACGGGGCCAGCAGGTCGCGTTTAACTGGGTCCTCGATACGCGCGCGCACTTTGCGTGCCCAGAAGTCATAGATCACCCTGCTGGCTTTGGCATCGAAGAGATAGTCACCGTAGGAGCCGACCCAGTATCGGAACCCGCCTTTCTCCCAGAGGCCCTCGAGGAATGCTTCGCGCTCTTTCTCGTTCTCGTCGAAGACTCCTCGCTCGATGAAGTCGTAGGTGAACCCGCCGAATGATGTTTCCCGTAGTCGGAATAACTCCGGGTACAGGGGCTTGAGGCGCTCTTGCTCTTCGACGGTGAGAGGTCGCTTGCGCATTGGGATGGCGAGGTTGGGTGTGCGCTGGAACACCTTGAGGGAGCTGGCGACGGGGCCCAAGGCCTGAGTCAGTTGGACACCGGACGCGCCGGTGCCGATCACGGCGCATCGCTTGCCTTGGAAGTCGACTCCTTCTTCGGGCCAAGATGCAGAGTGGTGGATGTCTCCACGGAAGGAGTCCATGCCTGGCCATTCAGGGACGTGTCGCTTGGCGGCAAATCCGGTTGCAACAATGAAGTATTTTGCGGATGCGTGACGGCCATCAGCTGTGGTGATAGTCCATCGTCCAGCTATGGGATTGAATTCTGCCGATACTACGACCGTATTGAAAGAGCAGTCCTTTTTGATGTTGAGAACGGTCTCCACGTGCTCGAAATACCGGCGTATCTCGTCGTAGGTGGGATAGTTGGTGGACCAGGTCCAATTGACCCATGTTTCTGGGATAGAGAATTGATACTCGGGCACTTCGGAGTCCACGCGAGCCCCGGGGTAGCGATTCCATTGCCACGTTCCTCCCAGGTCTGGGGCAGCGTCGAAGATGACAGTCTTGAGTCCCAGCTTTCTCAATTCATGTAGACAGTAGATGCCGCTGAATCCGGCCCCTACAATGAGGACATCTAACGACAGGCTGTTGCCATTAGGGCTTTCGGGGCCTAGAGCGCTTGAGTCCTGCTGGGCGTCAGAAGGCATTGTTGCGATGCATAATAGAAATATCTCATCGTGATCGTGGAGAAAGAGGGGAAAGGCATTTATAAATAGGGTCAGCAGGGTTACCATGAACCTCCGGGCTGAAACCCCGCAGCAGCCGGGGAGAAGAATCTCGACCATTCGTATTTATGCCGGCATGCTGACCCTGGCTAGTCGCTGCACTTTCTACTGGTGATAACCCCGCTCCGGGATGCGCGTCACGTTACACTTACGGCAGGGGGGGTTTTGTGGCGGTTATCAGGGCATCAAGAGGGCAATTGGATGGCATCCCTTGGTTTACAAGTGCTTGTGGTACGCCGAGATAATGTGCAACAGATAAATGACCCGGAACCCCCGCTTGATGATTCGAGGAAAGCTTCGCCCGAGACAGAAGACATATAAGCAGCAGTATATTAGATCGCCCGAGCGGGCTGCTCACATTTATGCTAACATACAATCATGATCATCAGGCTGGTTATCTTAGATAGAGAACTCCCCCGTCAATGGCAAATCACGGCTCGACCGTCCCACGTACACTTGATACGTGCCCGACTGCAGCTGCCACTGCTGCGCTTCCACGTTCCAAGTGCTCAAGTCGCGCCGATTCAGCGAGAAGCTCACCTGGGCTGTCTCGCCCGCGGAGAGAAGCACCTTGTCGAACCCACGCAGCTGACGGACCGGCCCATTGGGTATCCCCACATACAGCTGGGCCACCTCCGCCCCGTCAACCGATCCACTGTTCTGCACCTCGGCCGTAACTGTGACCAACTCATCCCACAGCCGAGGGTTTCCTCCTTCTTGAATAGCGGCCGACGGTGGATACTCGGAGGTCGTCTCATTGGTCTTTTCGATGCTCAGCCCCGAGTAGGCAAAGGTGGTGTACGAAAGGCCAAACCCGAACTCGAATTGCGGGGTGATGTTATCCTTGTCAAATGCCCTGTAATCGATATAGACCCCCTCGGAGTAGTCTGACTGGGGGAATAGGCCATACGGAGTTTGTGGCTCCGATGGATGCAGCAAGGAGCCATAATCCGAGGCCTGCTTTGCGATGGTGTATGGAAGCTTGCCCGAGGGGTTGGCCCGCCCGTAGAGAATGTCTACCAAGGCGTGGCCGGTGTCCTGACCAGGAAGGTGTGCCAGGATGACGGCAGTGACATTCTCATGATCAATCCAGTTATACACCAAGCGAATGCCAGCGTTGTGGACGACGACAATGGTGTTGTTACACTTGCTTGCTACATTCGTGACCATGGTGTCGCTGTAGTCGTCCGTCAATGCGGAGCGGTCATATCCTTCCGTGGCATAGCTGTTGATGAAGACGAGGCACGCCTCAGACGTGGGATCCACCTCCGGGTCTTGAGCACTGACGTCCCACAGCACGGATGTGCCGTCCTCGTAGGCCTGCTGTTGAATAGCATTGAGTGGCGCAATGACATATGCAGGTGAGTTCGACCCTGAGCCACCGCCCACCCAGAGAGTGTAATTTTGGAAGAGAGCACTATTACCCAAAACAGTAGAAGCAAGGTCGAAAGAATCAATGACCTTGGCATCATAGCCAAAGACAGACACTAGCTGGGGTGTTTGAAGAGGGAGAGCATTGTTAGTATTCTTCACCAAGACGTGCCCCTCAATTGCACTCTCCAACAGTGTGCTCTTCTCGTCGGGACTCGTTCCAACAACAGCCTGATGCTCCGACTGGGCGGTTGCTGGCATGCCAACGCCGGGAGTGGGAAAGTCCGTATCCTGGTTCAACTGATACCACGTTGCGATAATCCTGATTTGATTAGCTTAGCCGTACTGGAAAAGTAAGCTACGAAGCTCACCTAGTCGCCATATCGTCCAGTCTTGATGCCTCCATCGTGCCATTGGAAATAGCGGTGGTGAGGTTGGACCCCCAGAGCGTCGTTTCAGGCATTACCATGTCCAAACCCGCATTGGCCGAGGCGATTCCACCATGCTGGGCTCCCCAGTCGGTGATCACGTAGCCTAGCATAGTCAGAGACCGTTGCGTAGAGACAATGTTGGAGAATCTGATCTTACCTTGGAAACCCAGCTCTGTCTTCAGTAGTCCGTTGAGTGTCTTGCTGTTCTGGCAAGCATAAGAGTTGTTGATCCGCTCATATGAGCACATGATGGCAACACTTCCCGCCAGGACGGCATCCTGGAAAGGCCACAGGTAGAGCTCATGGATTGTCTTGTCATCGATGTTAGACGAGACGGAAGCCACGTCAACACCATTAATCGTTTCCGGGTTTCGGTTTGTCTCTTGCTCATTGCCGATGTAATGCTATTGAACCATAAGCCATACTGTGGGCGCTCAATGAATGACTAGTGCCCACCTTTGTTGAGACACCAACACCAGAGGACTGTACCCCCTGCACTGTTTCGTATACAAGTGCTCCGGTGAGGTAGGGGTCATTTGAGAACCCTTCCCAGTTGCGGCCGCCCTCTGCCACCCGACCAAGAGGGCCAACAACAGGACCGAGAAGAAGGTTCACTCCTTTCCGGTGGAACTCTTGCCCCATGTACTTGGCCCTGTCTCGGGCAAGGGTTCGATTCCAACTGTATCAGTATGTTAGCTTTCGGAACAGTAGAGCACGTTCGTTGACATAAATGTTACCTGGCACCGACGTGAATACCGCTAGACCAACCGTTGACATAATCCGTTCCCCTCTGCGAACATCAGACATATTCAGTCATGTATGAAGGCCATACGTACCAGTCCGTTGCCTGCATCGCTGACACAAAGACCGGAAAAGTTGAGGCGCGGGATCTCAGCAATAAAGCCCGAGCAGCCAGTCTTGGTGCTTACTCCTGCCGTGAGATTGACCTTTTCGTCGTCCGTCAATTGAGCGACGAAGGCCTTGGCCTTTTCATAGGCGGAAGCCCACGACCCAGTACCCGTTCCCTCGGCTTTGGCCAGGCGTTAGTGAAGGCTGTGCCTGGACAGGGGAAACACCACGTACGAGACGGATAGACTGCGGGAGACTGTCCATAGAAGTAAGTGTCGCTAGTGATGTTCTGTGACGGAGCAGCGCTGGAGAGCGCGAGACTCCCAAGCAAGCTGAGAAGTGTACTGATGCTGTGCATTTTGGGAATGCTGTCTTGACTGCTGCCAGGTCATGTTGCACACTGGCCACATGGTGGTATTTAAATGCCACTTTCCCCTCCCATTTTCATGGGGGTGACATTGCCTGTATCATTGTGAATGTGTAGTTGCGGTGCCCGTACTTGCGGGATTTCCAGACTAACGGATAAACATCGGGAAACGGATACAAATGGTGTGTGATTAGACCATGTCATGCGAGGTGCAAATGGGCAGAGGAGGAGTATAGTAGAGGCCTTTTCGGGGTAACATTAGGCGAGCCGTCACTTCTCCTCCACTTCCGGCAGCGTAGAGGGATAGAAATGCCGCTGTAGGAGTCCCACAATTTCTAGCAAGTCCCCACCTGCAGTGGAGGAAATCCGGGGAAATGCAGGGTTTAGGTCGTCATATAGGCCAGAACAGGACTCGGCTAGGGTATGGGGCAAAAGACAAGGCGTGCTATGCAGAGCTGCGCGTGTGGAGAGAGAGGGACGAATCAAAATTTGTCTTCCTCCATACAACATCCGGCATCCGGCTTGGCTTAGGCTCTTAGGCTATTATACTTTCCGGTCGTCTGACCGCAGGAGTATGGCATGGCGTCATCCATGAGGCCTGGTAGGTCCGAGTGTGCTTGGTCTCCTGTTGTTCCTACTCGGAGCCAATCAGCTGCTGACCATCACGATGTAGGTTCAACGCTTATTATATGCGATCAGGCCCCGGAATATAGTCGACGAGCCCTATTCATCGGGTCGCTGGCCTGGAGATGACGGTTCATGCCGCACTAAGAATTGGAAGTGCTCCCACTCTCTCATCGGCCCAGAAAATCGGCACTTGTGTAGACAAAACGTAGCGATAAGTGGAGGATGAAGCACCCCGAGACGAGCGCGTGGCATCGGATGGTGTGTGATGGAATCAAGTCCGTTCGAGGCATCACCCGCCTAGACCGGGTTGAAAAGTGACCAAGCGTGGTAGTCAAGAAGAGCACATCATCAGTGATGATGCAGAGGGTTTTGAAGATATTACGTTGTATGCCCATTAAGGGAAAGTTGATGATATTGCCTATACCTCAGGCGTAGCAGAGCGGCAGTATCGCTATCGTAACCAAGGGTTGACGGATAGATATTATAGAGTTATTCATTGATTAAACAGGTCTACTTAATAGAATACACATTATGACGTCGCATTCACTGTACAGCTTCTTTCTCTTGCTTGCTCCTTCTTCCTCTGCCTCCTACTACTCCATCTCCCCGCCTAACAACACAACCTCAGCCCGTCGACCAGCTTTACCATCACCATCATCATGTCAGTCAACACCGCTTCAGTGGAACCGTCTTTCTTCTGTCCCATGATACAAGCCTTCATGGAGAGCTCATTGGAAAACGGTGCTGTTGTTGTCCATCTGACGCACTTGTTTTCTAAAGGAGATGAGGCAGCGGGAAAGAGTATCACTTTAGGCTGTTCCATCCCGTGCGAGTCCTAGAAAGGGAATAGTGTGGCGGTCATGGCAGACATTCTTGTTCTTGTTCTTCCTCGTCCAACTTTCTTTTCTTTCCTTCTTTCTTTCTTTCTTTCTTTCTTTCTTTCTTTCTTTCTTTCTTTCTTTCTTTCTTTCTTTCTGTCAGTTTCAATTCACTCTGGCTTAGAAATGCTACCAAGTAATTCCGCGCTCATGGCCGATACCCCCATGTCTTCTCTCATAACCATGTGGGACTACCCCGACAACCCTCCTGCCGTCATTGAAATCCGGGGCATCCCCGGACCCACCAGCGCTGCCCAATCTACTACTAATGGAAAAGATTGACGATGCCCTTGCAGTGACCTGGGTAGAAAACATATGATTGCGGGGATGCGGGGGACGGCATGATGGGATGTTACTCAAGCCTCCATAAGCAGTGGGTCTCCTTGTTTTTTCTTTTTTTTTTGTCCCCTCCCTTGTCCCCCTCCACAATTTTCAGGGACAGGGAAACCTGGTCGGATGCACGCGGTGAATTCACCCCTGCTTAGTGCTTCTCTCACCTCTCAACGATGCTTTCGTGCTCCTCTGCGCGAATTGTGGGAATAGTACGTGGCAGGGACTACAATGGACAATATCCGCGGATTTTAAAGGGGGTGCCCCGTTCGCTTGGACGACTCGCTCTCGCAAACACTGGCCCCGACCACCATCCAGCGAGGTAACCCCGCTCAGACCCGCGCTTCCTTCTCCGCATGACTGCCATAGCCATGCCACACCTCGCCGGCAATGCGGCTTTGCAGGTTCCGCTCTTCATCAATGAGTTCGTCACCGAATACCGCGGCAACTTGCTCTAACGACTTGTTTGATGTCTCTGGAACCAAGAAGAATGAAAATACGGCGGCAGCCACACAGAAAATTCCAAAGAAGAGATACGTCCCCCATCCGAGCTTAAGGAGCATCTCCGGCACGACAACCCCGATAATGAAGTTGGCCAACCAAATCATCCCCGTAGCGGCACCAACCCCCTTGGCACGTTTGGAGCTAGGAAACACCTCCGCAGGAAGGACCCATGCCATGGTCCGTATATGAGATGCTGTAGGAGAGCACATATTGGTCTGTCACCCGTATCAGTGGTAAATGCGCAGAAGCATTCGAGGTTGACAGCTTACAAATCAGGGCCACACAGAACCACCCAACTGCCTGATGTGTAGCCCAATCGCTACTGAATTGGTTCATTAACCCCGCCATTACGAGATGCGGGATTGCCATGGCTATTCCACCGTAGATGGCCAGTTTACGCCGCCCCACTTTATCCAGATACAGCATAATCGGAACGCCTCCGATGAATTGACAGACATTGACCATTCCTGATAGAGTCAGTGAGTTATTGTCGCTCTGTCCCAGGGCTTCGAAGAATGTGGGCGCATAATACACGAATGCGTTGATTCCCGAAAACTATATCGGTCAGGAGTTGAAGGCATGGGGAAGTGTCACTGCAATCAGTGGGCCACATACCTGCTGCAAGAACGGAATGCTAAGGCAACAAGAGTCCTCCTCAGGTATCTTGGCCGAAAGATATCGACCCACTGTTTAAAGCCGACAAAGAGCGGGTGACGAGCGTGGTCAGGATACTCCCTTTCGAGGAGCGCCTGGTGGAATCGGACCTCCGACAGGATTCCCTTCCATTCCAATTGCACCTTCTCGTCTTGCGGAGACCGTCCGCGCAATTTCGCCAAACAGCCGAGAGAGTCCTGATCCCAACCTCTCATCGCCAGCCAGCGGGGTGAGAAGGGAAATGGATGAATGCTTAGCCCACAATGAGGGCTGGAAACATCTGGAGGTGGAATGGGAGCCGGAACGCCCAAGCATTGGGGATGGATCTATAACCACATAAGCCTTTCCCTTGGAGCGACGTTCGACACTTGTTGTACAAATGTACCTTGTTCCATAAGTGATCCAGTACGATACAACTGCTCCGATGACGATGCTGATTGCCTCCAGAACCAAGAATGATCCACGCCATGCAGGCGGGGAGATCTCGTATATATACAATGGGGCACCCATTGCCAAGGTGCCGACGCCAATCCCCCTAATAAATCGACCGGCCACGGTTGTAGCATGATTTTGCGCGGCTGTTTGAATGGCGGCACCTATTACGAAAAAGAATCTGGCCACGGTCAATCCCCATTTTCGAGATATTGGATCGGCGACGGGCAGGAAAGAACAGGCAACCGATGAAAGCCCCCAATTCCAGCATCCCAGTCATAAGTCCCACATTGAAGCCATAGTGTGCATGGTCCGGGGACGTTTCGGGGGATTGCTGTCAGAATTGGGACATGACGAGAATGATCGATATGACCCCCTGATCTAGAACATGTTAACTGGGACGTAGTGTAGGTGGACAAAGGACCTACCGTAGCCAAATGAAAAACCACCGAATGATGCCAAGAACGCAGCACCGAATGGGTAGGGGTTTTGAATTAGGTCCCTGAGCTTTCCGGCGTCATACTTCACTTCCGAGGATAGAAGAGCAGGCGCATTGGTGTCGGCATGTTCATCGTGGACTGCCGAACTCTTGTCGAGTTCTTCGGGGTGTTCCTTCTTGGTCATTGGGAAGGTTTTGTGTTACTGACAGGGCTTCTACTAGTAGGGATGAACTAGATACGTGCTGCAGGGCAAACTGGTGCCTTCTGACAGGTTATATACGTAACAGGTCCAGATAGTAATTGTGGGTATAGTTAATCCTCGTGAGCCGCCTCCTCCATGCCGGTAATTGAGACGCCGCCCCGCACCTGGGGTGTCGATCCGGACGGGCATCATTCATTGGAGCTCGGTGGAGGTTTGTGGGGAGCAACCGATGGTTTGTGTTGTCTTCGTTGGCAATGCTTCTCAATTGACGGACTGGATGCGACGGACCATCTTGCCTTGTTCGCTGTTCGCCGAATGCAGCAATACTTCCCCATGAGGTAATGCTGCCAAACATCGGATCGGCCAACTAACAGCGCGGTGTGCACTGTGATAGAGCCCGACTTGGCGTCACTGACAAGTCAGACATGGAATCATGATGGCTGCCATTATCCTTGCCTACCAGTCTGCCATTCTTGTTGGGCCATCTGGGTCACCACCTTCCGTAATGTGTATCGGGGATCCTCAAGATCGCCTTTCATTGAGTTATTTGGGTCCGACCCTATAGTCATCAGCACTCCGATCTCCCAGTTGCCTGGTTTCGACCTCTGTATATTCCCCGGTTTGTCGTATATTTCTCGTACGCCAGAGGCCTTTCGGCAAGATGATTGCACATATGCTCGCTTTTCGTAATATGAGTGGTCAGACTTTGTTGATAGGGCTCACGTATGGAATGAGGCAAAGTATCCGTGTGAAAACAAGAAGCCAGCGAAATGTCGATGAGAGCAGGCTTGCTGAATTCGATCCCCAGTTTAAGAAGTAAACCCCGTCCTTGTCGTTGCCTATCCTGCTAGGTATCCAATCCGTGGTGGCTAGAACAACTGGTCGCCCTGGTACTTGACCTTGGGTAGCCCGGTAGTCCATCAAATACTGAAAACTGGTTTACTTGCTGATCTCGAAATTGAATAGCACAGTACTCAAATCTGACAAACGGTTTGATTGGACTTTTAATCTGAGATATTGTCCTGTACCTCTTTCATCCGCTGTGCCGGTCAGCAGATTGAGGTACTAGGCCGTCGATCAGTACCACTTACTGGCAGCATTACCGAATATAGTTAGTATACATACTTATTCCTGAGGGGTGTTCCTTGCAGTCCAGAATTTATGAGACGCACAAAGCTCGTGCTTGTGACTTGAGACATGACGGTCAAGAGATGAGGACATCTCATCTTGTCGAAAATGCTCAAGGGCTTTACAGATGATCGGTATTTAGTATGAAATGATACTACAACGACAAAGCCACCCCGTCCCGGCTGCTCGGAGGTATTTTCATTCCGCTGAGTCATCATCCATCTACTGCTCCCCGGCCTCCAATTATTCTTAGTATCCGGTTTGTTTTGCCTTGTCTCTCCCCTGAGATGACTTCGATCATTGATCCATCTGAGACATAGTATAAGACCTGCCCCTCCCCGGAGTGGGGGTTCTCCGCTTAGTCAACATGATCGGCTTCCTTGATGTGCGCAGCCCGCAACTCGGCAATGCTTCGCCTACCTATAAAGTTAGACAGAGCGCCTCAACAGACGTGGTTGCTAATAATATGGGAGAATCTCTTGAAGCATAGCATCAGTTTGTCTACTAGTGCCAGACTGTGATATTTCCCGCTCTGTACAGAGTGTTGGCATTTTAACTCCCTCCATGTCTCTTCCGAAGACTCTCCACTTTCCCGAAAGGCCGCAGTTCTCGGCTTTTATGAAGCCATGTCGGGTTGAGGGCGAGGTGAACAATCTAGAGGTCTATGGGGATATTCCAAATGATATCGACGGCATGTTCTTTCGGGTAATGCCTGATCCCCAGATGCCACCCTTCATCGAAGATGATCCGGTTTGTATTCATTCCCCCATTGGTATGCTGTAGCGGATGTGCTAAAAGAACCAGTGGTTCAATGGCGATGGTAATGTAAGCGCCTTTCGGATCAAAAATGGCACCGTATCGTGGAAACAAAAGTTCGTACGTACCGAGAAATTCGTCCGCGAAAGAGAAGCAGGGAAAGCCCTTCTTGGTATGCCGGTTCTCAATCTATGTCTACTAGGCTTTGCTAACTGGTACAGGAAAATATCGGAATAAGTTCACAGATGCCGTCCGGTTCAAGATTCGTAGCACAGCAAATACCAACATTGTCTTCTTCAATGGGCAGTTGTTGGCCCTGAAGGAAGATTCTCCACCATATGCGATGGATCCCTCGACTTTGGAGACAAAAGGTCTGTACGACTTTGAGGGACAACTTCCAAGTGTCACTTTCACGGCACATCCCAAGTTTGATCCGAAAACCGGCGAAATGGTCTGTTTTGGCTATGAGGCAAAGGGTGATGGCACACCAGATGTTTGTTACTACCAGGTCAGGCCAGATGGGTCCTTCTCCGACATCTGCTGGTTTGTAGCTCCTGTTTGTGCCATGATACATGATTTTGCGGTGACTGAGAACTGGGTGAGTGTCGAATCAATTAGATCTGCAATAAAAAACTAACACCACAAGGTACTCTTCCCCCTTATTCCCCAACTATGCGACATCGATCGCCTCAAGGCTGGCGGGGAACACTGGCAATGGAGTCCCGAGACCCCTTTGTATATTGGCGTCATCCCTCGACGGGGCCCAAAGTCTGAAGCCATTAAGGTGGCTGCCATTCGATGCAACTCTTCATACAGCGCACTGACTTATAACAGTGGCTCCGATGGGACAATTCCTTTCCTGGACATACGCTCAACGCGTACGAAGACCACAATGGACACGTTATATTCGACCTCGGTATCAGCAAACAGAATGTATTCTTCTGGTGGCCAGACAGCAAAGGGTCAGCACCCGAGCCCAGCACAATCACTTCGCAATTGATGCGATTCACAATCGATCCGAACACAACAAGTGGAATACTGCCTGACCCCGAGATCCTACATACCGGCAATAGTGAATTCTACAGAATAGACGATCGCTTCGCCACACGAAAGCATCAACACTGTTTCTTCGATCTCATGGACCCTTCCCTGGGCACGGACTTTAAAACAATAGGGCCTCGTCTCGGGGGCGGGTATCCTCTATATAATGCTTTAGCTCACGTGGATTTACATACTGGGATCTCAGAAGTCTATTTCCCTGGTCGGACACATCTGGTGCAAGAGCCGGTTTTCATTCCAAAGGCAGGGTCTTCCATCGAAGGAGACGGATACCTCATGGCTCTGGTCAATGACTACGAGTCGATGACAAGCGAGCTACATCTGTTGGATTTGACGGATTTTAGCAAAGCCAGGGCGGTTATTCCTCTGCCGGTTCGGCTTCGGCCCGGTCTGCATGGAAATTGGGTCGATAGTAGTGATATGCAGTATGTATAAGTTGTGAATTATTGTGATTCGCATGGGAGATGAGAGGGTGGAGAACGTTATCTACTTGCTCTACGTCGCCAGATTATACTGCGGTCCGATGCAACTGCTACGTTCCTACTATGCTGAATGAATAAACCACGATTAAGTCACTGATAGGCTCCTTTCAATGGACCGGAGACCCCGATTAATATGTAACACAAAATGATAGAAGCACGGCATAGCAACAATCCGAGTACTACCGCACTGCCAAAAATACAACTTCCTCGCAGCCAGCTGGTTCACTCCGCAATACCCCTCCGCCAGATCTTCATCGGCATCTCGCCTAAAATTAGATCTGTTGCTATGACGCAAAGACTATAATTATGCTCGAACAAATAGGGAACGGAAACGGGCGCTGGTGCAGAAAAGCACTCCAGATTTCTTTGCGTAAAGCACTGAGGCAGGCTGTGATGAAGGAAGAGGGACGGTGTAGAATGAACATGGGGTTTGGGAAAATGGCCCTGGATATTCCGGTATGTATAGAAAGACTCAATTCCTGGTGTATGGAAGATGAACTTGATAGCATTGAGATATGTATCAGAGTGACCTATCGAGGGGGCTGTAGCTCAAGTCAGCCTTTCAATTGATCATTACTCAGCCTTATAGCAGCAATGAACGGTACCAAATGGTAAGTACCCTCAATTTGCTCGTACGCTCAATTTGCTCGTAGAAGCGTAGAATAGTCGCCGCCGTCAGAACATCCTCATTATATTCCTCACGGGGGTCTTTCGATATCTCAAGCAAGTACGAAATGCAAATTACTCCGATACCGGATAGCTGCTTCAGTGCTCAAACGTAATGAGGCAGCGTTAGCCAGGTTTAATCCTTTCCCTCTTCTGCACGAGGAGGCAAGCCGAGTAAAATGCCCGGCTGATGCTGTGAACATGGCGTAGCGTAAAACCGGACAAAACATCGCTCGTTCGGGGATGACTAGGGAAAATTGACAGTCGTGGTCGCTGGGTTCAAACTTCCTTTCATGTCAGCAGAGGCACTGATGGGGTCTATTGACAAACTTACCCACTGGACAAGGTTATCCGCAAAGTGTCGAATCAAGCATGCCTCCTCCCAGCTGAGATGAGCAGTGACTGATTCGGTGTCGGGCACGCCATGTAATGGCCCCAGTGAATATCGGCCCGTTCGAATTCAACCAGCTAAATCGGGCAACGCTTTGTCAGATTCATTTGCTACTCCTAAGTTGCTGGGGTCGGCTACGACTGGCGAAGTGGGCGGCTTGGGATCTTGTTGTTGGTGACTGCTCGCCTCGGGGACGGCGCCACGAAGATCATTTCGACATATTCGTTTCTAGCAAGTACCTCTGCACCGTGCACAAAACTGTGACCGTGTTGTCCGCGACTTCATCATAACCTCAAGCTTACCAATCAACAGAGGGCAAGGATAGCTGTCAATTGGCTGATAGACTGGAAATGCAAAGAAAGCTTGGGGGAATGCGGAGATTGAACTTAAGAGGAGACCCTTGCCCGATCGGGCCAGGTGATGCGGGGAACCTGCCTGAGATGTAAGGCATGATGGAGGCATTCAGGCACCAGGAAAATATCACGTGTGATACATGATACTATGGGATATGGACTGAGAGCTGCTTTGACATCAGTCATGACATGTTGATTTTCGATAACATTGAGTGGTTATGGTTTGACAACATGGAAATGCAGGACCACCATGCATGTAGTCGGGCCAGTCTGGAAATAATGCTCAGGTATCTTTCGAAACAAGGCTGCCCTTGGCTTGCTCTTGCACACCATGAACTGCTACTAACACCTAGCCATGTCAAGGTATATCTCATATTTGTCTCTCTCAATAGGCTAAGAGATCTCTGAAGTGAATAAAGTGTGAAAACGAGCCCACCGACCAGCTAGTGACGAATCCAGCAGATACGGCGACTAACACCAGTTTCCATTACCGGATCTCTTGATTGCTTCTCACTCTTCAGATCTAGACTCTCTTCTTAACAGTCGCCCTGGTAGCAGTGTGATTTATATCCAAGTCTGACCAGTAACACAGCACTACTCTTCCAAAATATCGTTTCATCCCATTCAGATACTCCCCTCCTTTGATCTGTCTATCCTCAATTACCGCTTCTGATCCTTCGCTTTACTCCTCACCTCATCACCTTTCGCGAGCTACTTCCATCCTTTTCTCCAATAATTTACAACCGAGTCGGGATATTAAGATGATTTGGTCGTCGGAAGCAGACGCAAAGGTAGGCCAGTTGCCCTCACATACTATATGCCATAGTTATATACAAAGCTGACTTTTCAAGCTCTTCGTGGGTGTCCTGAATCAGTTGCGTGGAAAGTTGAAGCTCGACTATCAAGAACTAGCTATGCATATGGGCGGAGGTATTTCTCCTTTTTCTTATATTACCTAGAGTATATAAACTGATGTACCTAGATTGCACCCCCTGCGCCGTTGAGCAGCGCATGATACGGCTCAGGAAGCAGGCAGCCAGCGCATCCCCAGCAGCGTCCACTGGCACTGGTGGCGGAGCTGCTAGTGCTCATTCTACCCCCACTAAAACCCCAAGGAAGCGTAAGGGAGATGGTCTAGCAACTCCTGCGAAGAAGAAGACCAAGACCGTTGCTGCTGCGTCTGCCAAATCGGAAGTTAAGAAGGATGATACCACTACCGTCAATGAGGATGGAAAGGCTGAAGTCAAGGTCAAGCCTGAGATCAAGAATGAACCTGTGGAATGACGGTGTGCTTGGGCTGGGTTGTTATCTACGTCTTTCTATGGATCTCTGGGCGACGGAATTTTGTATTGGTCTACATACGGGGACAGGAGAGTTCTGGTGAGATAGACCTCGGTTGATGGATGGAGATAGTATCAATATTAAGCACCGCATCTTACTATTGAGCGATTCCACGGTTAACTAGCATTCGTCGCCATGTAAAGACATCGAAAACGACCTAGGATAAGAAAAAATTCCCTCTATGGACAGTCAGCCCGTAGGTCACGATGGGATCATGACCCATAGTCACGACACCCTAATTCTTATCCTCCGCAGCAGAAGGAATATGAGCCTCAACACCGGACTCTTCCGACAACTCCTCTTTGACCTTCTTCTTTGTCTGGCGACTCTTCTTAGGGGTCGGTGTGGCAGGCCCATCGTCTGACACCTCCCCTTCCTTGACCTTCTTGGTTGCGCGTCTCTTCTTGGGGGTAGGTGTAGCAGAGCTATCATCGGCAGGGCGCTTCCCATTCATACTGAATGAGATACCGGACTTGATCCCCTTGCGATATTTTGCAAGGTGCTCCTTCAGGGCCTTTGCCGTGGGTTTATCATCACCGGCTGTTGTGGTTAGCAATCATGATTTTCTGACATTTTTTTTAAATGAGGGGGCCTCAAAATGATGGACCCACGCCAGCCTTCAGCAATCTTGTCCAAATCTAGAGTCAGAGTCTGGGTTTCAAAGATGGTCCGCCATAGCTATTGTCTCCTGGGTTAGAGATTGTGATGATTGGGTATCTGTTCAGAGGCACGGTACCAGTTCCTCATTTTCTGGGGTCCAACGCATGGTTGATGGCCGATTGGCTTGGATCTGATGTAAGGGGAAAGCTTGAGGTGAGGAGTATCAGAAGTTATAGAGTGCGAGGTAGTTTAAGTGTAGGCGGAGCGGAGAAAGTCTTGAGACAAGATATAGAAGTTATTCTGTGTTCTAGCCGAGATGCACCAAGGCGAACAAGCTTTTGGTAGAGGTAAGACGATTGGAGGGTGGCTCGGCGATCAAGTGTTTGTTGTACAATGAGATAGTATTCCGACGCAGCGGCGCAAGAAAGACGGGCCATTAAGATGTGCGAGTTTAGTATTCACTAGCTAGCAGTCACTGTTTCGTTTCCCGGGCAAGCCAGAAACCGCTGTGCAAAAGTAGACAAGGCAATCGATTCTCTCTGAAAGAGAGACATGGTAGGCGTGGGCGGGATCACGGAGAAACCAAATATATAAGCTCATAGGGTAGCATATCCATTCGGAACTCGACACTGTATAGTACTACATGAGAACTAACGTAAGGGTTGTCGTTTTGTCCGTTGAGATGATTGGCATTATCAGTGGGTCCCAGACATGCTGCACGGTGGAATTATCAAACCCAATGTTGAGCACATGGCATGCAAGGGACTACGTTACTCATACAAAACATGGCGACCTGATGGGCAAGGCAAACTTTGCAATAGACGTCAATAGTGTCATTGGTTGTGTAGCAAGTCAGCATTCAGTTTGGTTACTTCCTCGGGTGCAAATTAAGACCTAGTTAGATGAAAGTGAACTAGTAGCCTTAGGCCTAGTTTTGTAAAGAGCCGGCTATAATAACGTGATGTTATTGAGCAGGGGTGAGTTGCAAATCGATCGAGATTCGAGAATCTGCCCGAGATCTTACCGACTTACAAAAGCGTGATTGGCCCGCCGCTGACCGAAAAAGGAAAGGCGCGCTGCATGGAGTGCCAGGCATGCAGGCATCCATGGTTTTATGCACGCCTCGAAAGGTGCCAAAAAGTATATCCCCCTGTCCTCTCACCACCATCTTGTCAGTAGTATCGTCCAGATATTGCTAATTCTTGCCTACACTCTAGGCATTACATATCATTCCCACATGATCTGACGAAGCTTCCTATCATGATAATCACTCCAACAAGTTAGTTTCATCCCCTGTGGGAATCGCGGGACTAGTGCGTGAATAGCCGCAATAACGACCACAATGCTAGTGTCTTGAGGTGGAGAGGTAAGGTCGGGATGACCCAGCCATTTGAAAACTCATCATTTGGGTTAAGTTGGCTTTGGTCCTGATTACCCCGCTACGCTTATTTGTTGCAAATTTTGCTTCTTCGCTTTCCCCTCTCAATCTCAAGCAGTCCTTCCAATCTCCATCATGGTCCCTTCCACTGTTGTCCTTGTCCCTGGTGCCTGGCATCAGCCGTCCTGCATGCGCCAGCTGCAGGATGAACTGACAAGCCGGGGGCTCAATGCCACCACAGTGGCTCACCCGTCCATCGGCAACACCTCCCCACCACTGAAAACCATGGTGGATGACTGGGCGAGTCTGCACGCCGCCATCGAGAAACTCGCGGATGACGGTCATTTTGTGACGGTTGTAGCTCATTCATATGGAGGTGCGGTTACGTCGGGCGCAGCTGAAGGTTTGAGCGTCGCCGAGCGACGTGCTGCTGGAAAGGCAGGTGGGATTGTTAAGATCGTATACCTCGCGGCTTTTGTCGTCCCCAAGGGCCAGACCCTTCTCGGTTATTTTGGTGGAGTTGCCCCTACATACTGGGAATTCAAGGTTGGTCTCATCATGTCAATATGGCCGCGATACATGAACGATACTGAATGGTTGAGTGGACCAGGGTGACCTAGTCTATGCAAACAATCCGGAGATCAGCGATCCGGCCAATCTCTTCTACAATGACCTCCCCAGCGATGTTCAAGATTATTGGATCTCTCAGCTTCTTCCCATGACAGCGGCGTGTTCCCAAGTGCCAAACACTTACGAGCCATGGAAGTATATTCCATGCACATACATCCATGCCAAGCAGGACCAGACTCTGCCACTGGAGATTCAGGAAGATATCGTCGCCACTATGGGATCCGTTACAACCCTGACCCTGGACTCTTCTCATTCGCCTTTCTTGAGCATGCCCCGTGATGTTGCCCTGCTGGTCCAACAATCGGTTGAGGAGGGACTGGAACAAGCCACTGGTGTTGGTATCTCCGCCGCATAATTTGTGTTGAACTCCGTCTTAAATCACACTCTAAAAACACACTTCGAAACATTATCATCAGCTTGAGGCATGTTAGGTATCATATCAACAACAATCATCCATGTATTGGGGTACAACGCGCTCCTGGAGATGCCTGGCAGCACTTCAGAGCACAAGAGCACCTGTGATCATAGTAACAAATCGGACTAAGATCCTGAGTTCAGACATCTCACAATCATCTTGGAGAACAATTCAAACGGTCAGGTCAAGCACGAGGAAGTAGCGCAACCTGCTGGCGGCCGTTATGGCGGCCAGTAACCAGAATATCTGTGGCTAGTGATAGCTTTACAATGCCTTCTTCTTGTCGGCTTGTGTTGAGAATGTCATCGCGTCTGCGAGATATAGTCTAGCAGCGATACTCATAGTATACTGTTCTGGCTCACTTAGCAAAAACATCAACCTAGAGAAGGTGCAATTGGCTAGACCTCGCTAGGACTAGTAGTAACAAGGCTTCCTCGAGACCCTCCGGAGGCGGTGAGGTGAGGATCTGGATCTGCCTCCCCGGCGCCGCCTCAATTCTCTCCACTCCTTCACTTTTCTGCCTCTAGCCTCAACTTATCAGTCGTTAATCTAACCATCCGATGGCTGCAGACCCTTCGCAGTACACCAGTGGGGGTTCTCTTTCACTATGCCATCATAAAGGGAAGAAGACCCTCGTTGCCTGTGACCAGTGCCATCGCCATAAGCTCAAATGCTCGCCTCGATCCCAAGGATGCGCCCGCTGTCATCGTACGCCTCCACTTCCCGCTGCCTCACCCTGCCATTTCTGATCAACCCCAGGATTAGGGATACAGTGCACTTCCAGTCGCCCGATTAAGAGACGCGGAAGGCGACCAACTAGACAAACGCCCCCACTTATACCTCCTCAACTATCGGAACATCCATTGTCGGTGCGGCCCATGACACCCTCCCCGGCTTATGCGCAGGTGTACTGAACCCGACTGCAGGATGCACCTGATTATCCTGTATTGGACTGTCTTTGCGATCTGCAGATTTTGACGTCGGAACAAGCCACGCCCAGGTATTCCCCCAACCTCCATCATGTCTTGGAGCCTAGCACGCTCACCACATGCAATAGCACTTCCCCGCTTCAACTTTCACGTTTCGAGGCCTGTCGTCTGTTGGAGCACTTCTATGCTTCACCCAACCAAGAATTCCATGTCTTACTCATCCGAAAATGCAGACTCCTAGATCAGTGTGCCCCAAGGCCCATACTCCCAACCCTGCTACTTTCAATCCTATGTACGCTTACGGACTTCTCCCGAGCAATGACCCTTCGGCCATCTTACACGCTACAGGTGTCGCTTGTTTCATGCCGCCGGCGGAGCAGTCACTTTATGTATCCGAACGAACAGTTAATGAGCGGATGGCTCAAGGACGCTATCTCCTTGACAAGCTAATACAGCATTTTCACCCCAGGACATTACCTGATACTAACCATGTGCTCGATGATGCCTTAACGGCATTTATCATGACAAGTATCGCCCCGAGCGAAAGATCGGTCGAGTCGAGTTTGCAATATTGGCTTATATTTCTCAGATTTGTTGTTCAAAAGTTGGAGCTACACAAAGATGTACCCGATCTTAGTCAGGATGACAAAGAGGAACGGAGGAGGTTTGTCCTTGATGCCAGAATATACATTAGCCACAAGGTCGTTAATATCGAGATCATGACAGGTTATGGTGGGCAACCTATATAATAGATCGACATGCGGCTTTGTCATTCAACGGACGACCGCGAATCACCGACAATGAATGTCTGTTTCTCCCGACTCCACGCCCTGATGCATCATGGAATCAGCCTGGCCCATTACTTCCCCATGGTCAACAGCCAGGCGCGCATGAAACAGTACTCAGCTATCATGTTAGGGATCTGGATATGCTAGGGCTTTTCCTGCCTCTTTCAAGGTAGGATTCCCTGTGGTTCGCCAAGTTCAAGCCGTCGTATCTGAACCTAGTGCAGGATTCTGGGCGAAATCTTGGAATATCGCTTCCTTAGCGACCATTCAACATTCAACACATGCCATGATCTTTTGAACACGGTGCAAACGAATATTTCGCAGCACCTCAAGATGTGGTATCAATCTTTTGAGGCTCTTGTAGGCTCGGAGTTCAGATTGATTGCTGAGCCAGATTGCCATTTATGTCCGGTAGCAGAAGTCCCACCAGTGGCCTACTATGGATTTCACATGTACCACTGCATGTTTGTATTACTACATGGTCCAATGGACGTGGTGCGGATGTATCAAGACCTTGCATGGCAGTCTTCTGCCGACTTTCTGACAGCCGGCGAGCATGCTGTAGCTTGTGCAAATGTGAGTCACCACAAATTGCGTAGGCATATTTTGAAGAAGAACCCGAAGTTCTATCTTTTTGTAGACCGCTTTGCTCACATGAATTCAATGAAGGTTGCCAGACACATATTGCGGATCGATCCACAACTGTCACTGATGTATAGATTCTTCGGAACCTACTTTTTACAGTCTTCATTCATCTTTCTCATTCTGGCACAAAAGCTGGGGAAGCAATCAGACGACCTAATCTTACGCAATTGTTCAATAAATTTACAGGTTTTGGACATGTTTGTAGCTGCGACAAACATGGACTACCAACGCACGTTTGCCAAGCTCTTGCGCCGGACACTGTCATTCAATATGGCTGAATCTTCCGGGGATATTGCCCCCGGCCATGGTCAATCGGCGCCGGAACTTACTGGTGTCCCGCATTCGTCTTTGGATCCAGAAATGCTTCGTTACCGCTGGGCCCCAGGCTATACTGGATTATGGGTTGGCCCAATGAGCTGAAAATAGATCAAACATACCGTCCGTTCACTACTGTATCAAAGCCTGCACTGCCAGGCCTTCCCAAAGTTTTACAAGGGTCTAACAATTGTCATTATGCTACTAGAGCTTTATATAATATGGCTCGGACCAGTTATGGCTTGTATGGCCTGCTGGGCGGAACGCCAATGTCTGCCCAGAACCTGGAATCTGTGCAACCTATCCGTCCAAGTCTGATCTGATTCCATGTGGACTGTTGATGTGATTCGGTCACTGCCATAGACAGTTGCGTTACCGGTCTCGATATTGGGAGATGGGGCCGTGATGAATCGGATCCAATCTTCTTGAACGCGGTCGACAAGGGCGGCGTTTGTCGGTGCTTCGGCTGGCAGGGCCTCGTCTGCAACACTTATTGCATCTGCGAAGCAATTAAAAATATATATTAAGTCGACGCAGTGCTGGGCAATCCCTTGCCTGGGTCCCGGAAATGGGTTGCCCACACTCATGCGATACGAGTGCACCGCAGTAGGACGGGGAACGGTGGGGCTTTCTGTAAGCTTTTCCATGGGCACCTCCCAATCCTTCAGTTCTTGTCTTGCACATTGCACAGGATATCCGAACTGTATATCCGTCAACAGCTGAAGCACCCGTTTTCTAAGCTCCGTTGAGGAAGTGTCTGGCCGAAAGCCGTAGGCCTGGTATAATTGTTCCAAGAACTCCCTCGACTCCACCCCTGCATATAGTTGTTCGCTCAGATGCTCATAATCTCTGATCTTATTTACCTCGTTCATGTGTAAAAGACCCTGTTCTCTGTAAGCATATGATATTGACCCGGTGCGATGAACTGACAGACCTCGACATCGGTATCACCGATCAGAACCGGAATTACTTCGGTACCAGAGGCCGGTGTTTCCGTAACAGATTCAGTCTCGGGGCCTTCAAGGTGTACTTTCCAGCGACCATTTGGCCTTTTTGAGATTGTGAGACCATCTTCCACTAAGGGACAGACAATGGAACCCAACTTGCCAGCCGCTTGCAGAATCTCCGCGGGCGGAAGGTTTGCCATGAAAGCCATTCGGGAAATAGCATCGCCTGCGGGAGCTCCTGCATGCTGACAGAAAGCACTCCAGCGCTTGTTGCAGACTTCCATCGAAATGGGACCGAGCACACCGAGAGTTCCCGATTGAATGATTCCTCGCTGAACCAAGGGCTCACCTCTGCCAAGAATAGCCTCGAGGACGTGGGCATGCGACGAGCTTCCACCCGCTGATTGACCTCCGACGGTGACCTGGGTGGCATCACCGCCGAAAGCACCAATGTTCTGACGCACCCAGCGAATAGCGGTTCGCTGATCGCTCAGGCCGAAGTTGCACCCTTTCCTCTGACCTTCCGGTTGGGCTTGAACGATCTCGGATGAAGCCGCGAAACCAAACATGTTGAGGCGGTAGTTGATGGTGGCCACAATCATGGGAGTGCCTAGCTCAACCGATTTCTTAACGAGGCGAGCCGGATCTATTAGGCAGTCAGTGGTACTGTGACTGATTACACCAGTTCCTCAAGCTACCAACTTACCCCACATCGGGTCTGTTCCAGCACCGAAGCTATACGCTCCTCCATGGATATACACATATACTGGCAGTTTCACTCCCTGCGCGTTGAAACCGGCTGCAGCAAGGATCGCAGCACTGGGTCTTGTTATGAACAGATTGAGACAGTCGAACTCCGACTCTGTTACGTCGGCCGGGAACTCGAGATGAGATTGATACTCGTCGGTGTTGTTAGGGTCCTGCGGCTGAGGGCAGCGAGGACTGGTGCACAGGTATCAGAATTAGCGGGCTACAGTCCTGCACACTGCGAAGCAACATGTCGACCTACCCGTTTCGTGTGGCATCAAATTCATCCTGGGGTAAGCGATCACGGAGCAATGCATGCTGCCATCTGGCCGGCACAGTCCCATACGGGATCCCTCGAAACTCCTCGATTCCTGAGATGGGTGATTTTCGACCGATCACGCGCTGAGGATATGAGGGCGAGGTTTGCGTTGGGACAATGACGACTACTGGGTCGCTGGACGAGGCGGGAGCCTGGTCAGGATCCTCGGGCACCCGAAGCTGACGCACTGCAGCAGCCATAGTGTCCGTGTGAAGCAAGGAATAGAAATAAACAGGTGTTTGCGATCCCGAGAAACATGGTCGGCGCGGCTAATGATTTATACCTGTCGGGATCGACCATCGTAGAGTTGCATCCCTAGGGTGGATCCCCCTTGTTTCCGTTTGCTGTTCGCGGCCGTCCGCATCCCAAGCTAATCCGTCCCATACCCAATCAGCATCGCTGTTCGGACCGCGCCGGTGAACTCTAGTCGGTGAATTACGCAGCTAGCATTCGGCCAATTTCCTTCTTTACGGCTGGGATCTCATTCATTCGGTCGGCTGACAGGGCTTCTCCGCAACCCCGGCTTTGGGGACGAGAAAAATCTGGGGTGGAAAGGATAAACTCATCCCCAAGTTGCCTCAATATAAAAAGCACATCCTGACAACGCCCATTGCACAATGTCTTACTCTCTCCTTGTGCGTTCAAGTCGGTTATCCGTCTGGCTGTTTAAATACTCTCTTCACTATGACGGCTCCAATGTCGGCCGCAGCTGCCGCCCGAGCTGACTGGCGTGCCATTGCAATCTGCCTATTCATCACCATCGCAGCGTTTCAATTTGGCTTCGACTCGTCCTATTACTCTGGTGCGTTTGTGTAACTTTAATCCTTCTACTGACCAGCGATCCGCTGAAGACCATGATACTGGCGGACTTGCTTTGATTACAGTACGCTAACATACATCCCTATAGGTATACTGGTGATGGAGCCCTTCATCAAAGCCTATGGACATTATGACAGTGCAACCGGCGACTATGTTCTCAGCTCCAGCATTCAGTCTCTCACCACCAGTATCATCAATGTCGGTGAGCTCGTCGGAGCCGTATCCTCATACCTTGTCGATGACAGAATCGGTCGCCGAGGGGGCTTGTTTGTTTCAAGCACATTCGTTGTCTTGGGAGTGATCTTTCAGGTCTCCGCCGATAATCTTGCTCTGTTAATTGTTGGGCGGCTACTCCTAGGTCGGTACTTATTCATTGACCGAGGCTGTACCACCGCTGCGGTCGCCGATACGTTACAACTGTTGCTAACCGATGCGTAGGGTATGCCGTGGGTCTGATTTCGTGCTTGGTTCCGCTATATGTCGCCGACTGTGCCCCGGCCCGGTTCCGTGGGGCTCTGGTTTCTCTCTACCAATTCGATGTTGGTCTTGGACTGCTACTGGGTGTCATCGTGGACAATGCGACCAAGAATCGGAACGACAGTGGCGCTTATCGGATCCCCATGGCGGTTCAGCTGGTCTTCCCAGTCATTTTGGTCCCGGGGCTTATCTTGTTTGCCCCTGAATCACCTCGCTGGCTCTTGAAGAAGGGGAAGACGGAGCAAGCCCGTGCAGCTCTCCGTCGCTTGCATGGCAATCGACCCGACGTGATCGAGAGCGAAGTTTTGTACCTATCCGGGACAATCGAAGAAGAACGTCGCGCTGAAGGTTCGTGGAAGGAGCTACTACACTGGCATCAGGACGGTCGCAAAGCATACTTGGGCATGGCACTACAAGGTAAGATGGAAAGCCCTTCTCCTTCTATTGTTTTCCGATACTAAATGTCTTCTCCCCATCAGCATGGCAACAAGCATCTGGAATCAATTTCATCACCGGCTACGGAATTGTGTTCTTCTCGGCTATTGGAATGACCAATTCATTCCTGATCCAGATGGGCTTGTATCTGGTCCCCATGCCCGCGGTATGGCTGAACCAATACTGCGTCGAACGTTTTGGCCGTCGCCCTATGCTTCTTCTCTCGTGCGTCCTTGTTGCCATCGTGCTTCTGATTGTCGGCGGGGCCGGAACAGCATCCCATAAAACTATGACTCTCGACCGATTGATCGTCGCTATGGTATACATTTACATGATCGTGTATAATCTTTCCCTGGGCCCCGCCGTTTGGGTCGTTACTTCGGAGATTGCTGCCGGACCGAACCGCAGCAAGTTGATGGCTACGTCGACGGGAGTCAATTGGTTTTGCAGCTGGATGGTGACTTTTACCTTCCCATATCTCTTCGACAGCGATGCTGCCAATTTAAGCGCCCGAGTCGGCTTCATCTACGGTAGCCTGATGGTCGCAGCAACGGTTTGGATATTTTTCCTGCTTCCGGAGACGTCCGGACGCACGCTGGAAGAGATACAAATCCTCTTCAAGAATGGTGTATCCGCCCGCAGCTTCAAATGTATATCAAATAATCCCCCTTGCTTATTGTTACGCAACAACGTGACTGATTCATCTTTTTGCAGCTTATGACATTGCCGGAGCGCCAGGTAATTCTGTCCTCGAGGAGAAAAAGGAGGCTCATGCGACTGAGGTGGAGGAGGTATAGGGAAGGGGTGCCGGACTTGACTCACATTGCGCGTGTGGTAGACTATATATGATGTTATTCAGTAACCAGTTGCTGCGAATCTAATTCTTCTCTCGCTTGCGACAAAGCGTTTCGCGGGCATACAAATCATAATCTGTTTTCTGGCATTGTTTTAGAGCAATGAAATAGACTTCGAAGTTCCAGTACCAGTTACTAATGCATTTGATTCTTGTTGAAAGCGTAGAGAAAGATGCGTCTAGTGTACCAATCAAATACTTACTAATATCTACCCGATGCCAAACTTTCTTTGGGCTCAGCCGGACCTCGGGTAAACGGGGTTTCTGTCTGCTACACGAATATGCGCGAATTGAAAGCGAACCATTATTATGGTATCGAAATAAGTTTGACGTTGACTCTTAAGGGTTTTCATTGTCGGCAGGCTCCGACAGGGGGTGATTAGAACAAACAATAGCGACTATGGTGGTGGCAGTCATAGTTGGACTTTTCGCTGTCTAAGAAAGAAATCGACCATGGAACGACCCATGCAAATGACAGCAGCGTAAGAGTTTTGCTGAACGATGTTTACCCGTCCCTGAATCCTAGAGCTTATTAGGCGAACGAAACGTTAATAGCATTAGGCTCGCATTTCTCCATATTCTGCGTCCCTGACCTGTCCACCGAGACGAGGGCGTGGCCGGATCGACCGGTTGATCGACCGTGGCTGATTTTTTGGTCCGAAGGACATTGTTTACTTGAAACCACTTATAGTCGAGAAAACCATGCATTGGTTGCTTGGCAATCGTACCTGTCGAGTTTTCTCGAAGACAAACACGGCGGAATTAACCTTAAAGTCAGGGTCCTGGAGTAGGCGACCCAAGAACATGTTCGGGATGTGAAACACGCCGTTGGTGCGCCGGCACAGGACCCCTAATTCAGGGTCCTCGGCATGCCACGATGCCAATTCCCAGTCCACGGTTCGCGCCCCTTCCTTGGCCCGTGGGTTGCAAAAATTTTGTCGGTCCCTTTGCCCTGAGCCTCTAGATACTCTATATCAATACTTCTGCCTGAAACAATGAAACTAGCCTATTTCTCTGGGCATCGGCACACTACTGGGTTCGCCATGTGATGTGCTGGGCGCGTGGGAAAGATCTAAGAGATAAATTTCAGCCCTGCTGCCCAGGCGATGGGCACCGATCAGTGAAGTTCTTTTCTCATATCACCCAGTGAACACCGCAATGAAGCTTCTATCCTTTCTGCTTGGGCTGGCAGGTCTTGCTGCTGCGAGTCCCATGGGACTTGCTGAACGTCAACGTAAGCAGTTACCATCATCCTTTGAACTGAGCGACCCCGGCTAATTGGTTAGTTTCCGATGGCAACGAACTGCGCGAGGGCTCTTGTAAGCCCATTATATTTATCTTTGCCCGAGCATCTACTGAGCCTGGCCTGCTCGTAAGTAACAGGGTTCCTTTCACCTAATCAAACACTCAAAATACTGACGAGAATCCAAGGGTATCTCCACTGGTCCTGCTGTGTGCAACGACCTTAAGATGGCCAAAGCTGGCCAGGTCCTCTGCCAGGGCGTGGGGCCCGCATATACGGCTGATCTCATGTCGAATGCACTTCCTGACAACACTTCCCCGGCTGCCATCAGCGAGGCGGAGAGTCTCTTCAAGCTGGCTGCTTCGAAGTGCCCTAACAGCCAGATCCTGGCTGGTGGGTATAGGTTAGTGGCTCTTCCATACCCTTCCACCACACCTTAGGCACATGCTAATTTCCATACAGTCAAGGAACAGCCGTGATGGACGACTCCATCAAGCAGCTTTCTGACGACGTCAAGGACAAGATCAAGGGCGTTGTGCTGTTTGGTTACACCCGCAATGCCCAAGAGGGAGGTCAAATCGGCAATTTCCCCAAGGACAAGGTCAAGATTTACTGTGCCATGGGTGATCTTGTCTGCGATGGTACCCTCATCGTCACCGCTGCACATTTCACCTATGTCATGAACACGGGTGAAGCTTCTCAGTGGCTGGAGTCTAAGCTCAGCGACACCACCACTTCTTCATTGACCGATTCGTCTTCATCTGGTACCTCTTCGGGCACTTCGACCGGTGATTCCTCTTCGGAGTCCTCATCCGCAACAGGACTGGGTGGACTGAGTGGTCTATCTAGCCTGGGCTCGTCCACGTCTGGCGGTTTTCCTTCTCTGGCGTCGCTTTTCTGAGCCGCTAAGTCCACATAGGCTAGAGTGGCCATGGTGATGAATCGATAATCCCAGTCTGAAGGTTCTCCGCCTTTCGTATATGAGTTTAAAGAACCTTATGATGTTTCAAGCTTTACATCTTCAGACATTGAACCGCATGTCCGATCGAAGTCGAGGTGGATATTGCGAGTTCATGAAGCAAGCTGTTTGACATTAGCCTTTTCGCTCTCACGCTGCTTAGGTCAAATTTGTATTGCTTCGAGAGTCCCGAGGGGGTCCTCGCACACCTGCTTGTGTATAATGAGCCTACTTGAGATTTTCCTGCCATGTGGTTGACTAGTAACGGCAAGCGAGCGAAGTAGATGGATTTGATTCTTTGACCGTCAAAAAAGCTTTTATACTACGACGAATTGATCTACCATTTTAGTCAGCCCCAGCAAGCACACTAGACTAACGGTTTTCTAAGAAGTTCGAACACCTCAACACTCATTCCCAGCATAGCTTCTGACAAGAACAACTGGTAAACTTAATTAACTTGACCGTCAAGCTATATCATGATTCTTTCTCGATGGAACTGAGGTTTTGAGGGTTCCTTTTCTTGCGACGATTATCTCGCAACAGTGGGACAAATTGAAGATATATGACTGGGATTAAGAATGAAGACTCTATAGCTAGATTGGGATCGAAATGCATATGTACTGCCTGAGGCATACTCTGCCATATCGCAGTGCCTCATCGGGAGATGAAAGAAGTAAAGGCGCCCTACTAAATTCCTCACCAGCTCATAAGTTGCCTTAACTACAACCGCCAGGGTTTTCCCTTCCATAACTGGCAATGATTTTTTGTGAATAATCCTGGGAGACGCCATGTTGACTGGAGGACAAACCAAATCAAATATTTGGTAACATTCGGGAGCCGACGTTCAGTCTGTATGACCGGTGATAGCTTACAGGAGTTACCCGTTAATAACAGCTATAGATCCCATATGCCGAACAATTCCTTTATTGGGGTGGGGGGTACTTTTTCTCGTCTTTTTCTAGAAAACATGGTCATGGCTGTCACGAGTCGTAACATCTCGGTGAGCCTCGTGGGCTAAGTTGAAATTGCCTTCTGCGAATGTTGTTGACTCCTCTTCGGTCAATACCCAGTATTTGTAGAGCGAATGGATCATGTCAGGGCTTTCTTTGGTTCCAGAACCAGGTCGATGGGATGTAAGAGGTCCCACAAATGGGTAATCCTTCGTGCAGGTCGCGAAAAAACAGTTGAATCCCGCTAGGGTCGGGAATGACGTCTACTTCTGATCTAGCAGGATCATGTAGAACTTTCAATCTCCAATCTCCAATATATCACGTCGTGATGGCTGCCTCTTCCATCGTTCGCAGATTTGCCATCAAGTATGACACTATTGCTGACCTCGTCTCGCTGCATTGTTTTCGGCGGGTACCGAATTGGGTAAACTCCACGAGGTGTGCGGACCCTCTCCCTTTTTTGACTCTGTTTATCCTTCAGTTCATGGCGGGCAGGCCGGTCGACGAACGAATAGATAATTCTTTGGAAGTATTTGTCAACATCACGATTTTACTAAAACCTTATTGGGGTGGATATTTGTGGATGTCCAGTGTCGATAACCGAACCACATGGCAAGGGGACGAACAGCCGGTTCCTTGCATGGTGGAGACCTCGAAGACGGGATTGACTAGGACTGAAATGTGTGATGCCGGCAGATCTCCCAGGAAATACTCTGAATGGGAATCCTCTTGTAAGCGTGATAGTAGACTGAGAAGGAAACAGAGGGAGAAAGAAGTGACCAGCAGCACGTGGCCGAGTAAATAACTCCATCACGTGTGGCCATTCCAACCGGTACTGGTACTGGCTTCCCTCTTCCCACCGTCCACCTTCCAACTTCCAACATCACAATCAGCTTCTGCTGCTTCTTCATCACCTTCAACTCTCGTTCTCAACGGATAGTACTACTTCACCATTCTTGACTCGAGTAACACCAATAATACCTCTTGTTTCTCCACCCCTCCGGATTGCTTCTAGGGACTTCTGAACCCCCGGCAAGAAATTTCGTATCTCTGCACGACCCATCCCCAGCAATATCCATTAGTCACAGTCCTCCCTGGCCTGCTCTCCCCTCCATTGCATCTAGGCAGCAGTATGGCCTGACATGAAGTCTCTGACTGACTCGAGAATCGATAGTTTTGCGCCTCCCACGCCAAGCTCTGTCCACCACGTGGGAGAGATTCCCCCCGACGACGACAGAATACTCGATACAACAGCATCCAGAAATGGCACCATGTACTAACCTCCACTGAATCGGCTGATTCTGACTGGCCTCGTCTTGCATCCATCAACTCGCCGTACCAATCAAGCTAGACCTGGTCTCGACCTGGTGGAGAGGTGCCAGTTAGCGGAACGGCGGCGCGGGTGGAGAACCATGGAATCTTTCCTTCGGAGCAAATTCCACGCCTTCCGGGCGCGGCTTTTCCCTTCTTCACCCGCGACCCGTTTAAATAGGGACCCCCTGCTGCGTGGCCATCATCATGCCAGCTCTTGTTCTTGCACGCCTCATCCTCAATTCCTATACTGCCATTCTCCATCATGGGCTTGATGCGCAAGACTGCTGACCAAGCCCTGGGCCTGACCGCCACCGCCCTGGCTCTGGTCAGTGCCGCCCAGGCCACGGCCCCGTCCGTCACCGTCTCCCAGGGTCTCGTCCGTGGCTTCGAGAAAAATGACACCAATGTCTTCCTGGGCATCCCGTTTGCCGAGACGACCGCTGGTGAAAACCGCTGGAAGGCCCCTAAGGCTCTGTCGTCCTTTGCCGGAGGCGAGTTCAATGCTACCACCTATGGCCCCTCGTGCGCGCAGGCCATGTCTGGCACCACCATCACGGCCCAGAGCGAGGACTGCCTCAGCCTGAACATCTGGACTCCGCTAAGCGGTAGTGATCTGCCCGTCTTCGTTTATATCTACGGCGGAGCCATGGTTACTGGTGGCAGCAGTAATGCCCAATGGCAGGGCTACAACTTCGCCCGCAAGGACGTCATCTATGTCAACTTCAACTACCGTGAGAGCATCTACGCTTCGCCTAATGCCCCGGAACTGGAGGGCCAGTCGCAAAATTTTGGCATCATGGATGTTGATTTGGCCGTGCAGTGGGTTTATGACAACATCGAAGGTATGCTTTCTAGTTCCATTGCCAGTCAGTCACTGTTACTAACCGACGGCGCAGCTTTCGGAGGAAACAAGTCGAACATCGTGCTGGGTGGTCACTCCTCTGGCGGTGTGCACGTGGACCATTACCTCTGGAATCACCCGGAGACTTTCCTGGCTGGCGCCGTGGAGATGTCGGCCAACGCTGAGTCCGGTCCGGCCTATGCCCCGGCCGGCGTGGCTCTGACTCAGGTCGTTGAGGATATGTTGGCGGCCAACGTGACGCTCGGCTGTAATGCCAGTGACTACACGCTGGACTGCCTGCGCGAGGCTGATACCTACGCCTTCCAGACCACCTACTTCAATTCTACTTCCAACACCTGGTTCTCCCCCGTTGTCGACAACATCACTCGCTTCTCCAACTACACCGAGCGTTTTGCTCAAGGCTACTACCCCAAGTCCCTGCCTCTTATGGTTGGTAACTCTGACCAGGAGGGCCGTCTGTTTGCCTATGCCTATGCTTCCGAAAACACCAACTTCACCAAGTGGATCCACACCTTCGACGCGGATGTCGCCTGGGTGCCGTCCGAGGAGCTCTTGGATGCGTACAACAGCTCTGATTACTCGTCCGTCTCCTTTGAGAGCGGCGCCTGCTACGGTGATGCCCGTTTCCTCTGCTCAACCGACTATCTTGTCGACGTGCGCTCGAGTGAGCAGCCCACCTGGATCTACCGCTGGTTTGGTAACTACTCGAACGTGCTTGGCGTCGCTGGCATTGGCCCCTCCCACGGCAGTGAGGTGCCCTTCTTCCACGGTGGTAATGAGTGCTTTTCCAAGTTGAGCGACGTTACCACCGCCGAACAGGAGCTGGCGGACTACATGAACGACTGGTTTGTGGCCTGGATCAAGGAGCCCAGCGCCGGCCCCGGATGGGACCAAGCTCAACCCGTCAACGGTCCTCTGGCCCGCCTGGGAGTTCCGGGCAACGAGCTGGCGATCGAGATGAGTACTACCGGCGCCTACAACGGACGCTGTCAGGCCGTATACAAGCCTAACTTCCCTAAGTACCCGGTGGTGCAGAACCCGGTGCTGCTGGATTCGTAGAGGATGGAGACGATGTGACGATGTGACTAGCGACGCCGCCGTGGGGCGTGCACTTTTCTGTAAACCAATTTCATTTTACGAGACATAATTTCATCTAATGATTTCATTTCCGTGTGTGTGTTAAGACTGTTAAATTTCATTGTATGACCTAATGTGAATGCGGCACTAAGCTCGTTTTAGGATGCCTCCGACCTTGGGTGGCTCCAGGCTTGCGCCATCAGTTGGTAGGCTGCAATGCTCAGGTACCAGCTGGCTGTCGGCGGAATCCGTTTCCTTTCACTGCTACTGCTGTCTTCCAGGAAATTTGGAACGTGCTTGTTGGCGTTGGGACCGAATCGATAGTGTTCCTCCCCGGCCCTGGCCCTGAACGGATCGTGACTCGCGCTGGACGATCTCCTGCAGGCCTGCAGGTGCCAGGAACACCACTAGTCTACCGGGCTGCGCGGTGCAACGCGGACGATGGCCGAGGGCAAGCCTAAATTGCGGGGACTTGATCCGCCGAAGTTCAGCCAGCGCCGCAATCAGCATTGAGCTGGTGGATCATTGTGGAACAATGTCTTAGACGGGCCCCATTGCCAGGAAAGACCGGCGGACCAAATGCAAGACAGAACAGTTCCATACCTCCCTCACAGTTTGGGTTTGCCAGGCCCTGGTTCTGGTTGAGCTAAACTTAAACTTCTTCAGCGACAAGCAGCAAACACCACCAAGTGGCCGAGAAATTTCCTAGCGACAAGGACCTTTTTCCCCTGGTCCGATAGTTATTAATCCTGGGTTAGCAAGAATGCCCCCCAGATAAGATCCAAAATATGCCTCTTCGTCCTTGCACGTCTCTGCTGTTGCCGTGAGCGTCCGAAGTATCGCACGTCCATCGCCATGGCTCGTCCGGACGTTGGCCAAGTGGTATGAGCTCCTACTGTCAATTCCTGAGACATGTCGATCTTTCTCGCCTTTTGCTAACTTCTGGTGCTCTGACTTCGCGTTCTAGGTGGCATGGTATATCTGCACGGTCGCTGCATGTACCTTCCTCGTGTTTCGGCTGATCATCCGGTGGCGACTCCTCAAAAAGCTCTATCTCGATGACTTCTTCGTTATTGCCGCCGCGTTGTGTCTGATCGGTGACTTGGGCATTCAGCACTACATGTTCACCCAGGGTTTGTCCTTTCTTTCGCCTACTAGTGATCCGTGCGACGTCTAACCACCCGTTTCTCCCCACCCACAGGCATGTCAGAGATGGCCAAGACAACCACGGCCGAAAAGATCAACATGCAGAAGGTCAGTATGAGGATCGGGATCTGCATCCCCAAGCATCCACACCTCCGCCCGTTGCTGACTCTGTTCTCCCCCTGCCACAGTTGATCATTCCCGGGTCCACCTTGTATGTCACCTCGCTCTGGCTTATCAAGGCCAGTATGGTGCTGTTCTACAAGCGCCTGGCCGATCGCACCAAGTATCAGACCATCTATAACATCACCCTGGGTGTCCTGGCCGCTGCCTGGCTGGTGCTGTTCTTCGACATCGTCTTCAAGTGCTATCCGCCAGATCGCCAATGGAAGAGCATTGAGAATCCGGATTGTGAGTGGGAGAGTAACAGGATGCTCCAGTAGATGTTTACTGACAAGCTGCTAGTGACGTGTTCGGCGAAGCAGTCGACGATTAACTACTGGTTGACGATCCTATGTATGGGCCCTTCCGTCTCTTGTGTCTTGTTGAACTTACAGCTAACCATGCCCCTAGTCAACATCTTCAGTGATGTCTTCAGTAAGACAAGTCCCGACAACGAGCTCATTGAATAGTGAATTAACGTTACAGTCATCTGTCTTCCTATCTCTCAGGTAGCCCGTCTCAAGATGCCGAGAAAGCAAAAGCTCGGTGTAATTTCCGTCTTTCTGCTGGGTGTCATCGTCGTCATCACTAGCAGTTAGTTTTCACCACATCACATAAAGTCAAAGCCAGGCTAACGACACCAGTTATCCGTGCTATCTACTCGCACTTGGGCGAGCAGATGATCACTTGCACGGTCTCCATGATCGAAACTGCCATTGCAATCATCGCATCGTGCCTCCCTGTCCTACGCGCGCTGATCTTCGGTTCCCACTCACGCACCGGCACGTACAGCGGCCGTCGAGGATACGAGCTGTCCAACTCCGGAGCTGCGGGATTGGCCAGCAAGCAGCATACCACCGTGTCCGTATCGCGCGGGGGGCCAGACGAGCTGTCGCGGCATGACTCGGAAGATGAGCTGGTTAAGGAGAATATGTCGGCCGAAGATCCCACTGCGGGCATCTCGGTGACACGGGAGTATTTCGTACATGAGGGCGCAATGGAACGGCAGAGCATGCGGTAGATAACAAACCGGAAGCGTCAGCATCCGCTTATACTATAGGGCTTGGATTAATCGGATAAAAATAGTAATTAATATAAATTTCATTCTTCATCAGTAAACCAATGAGTATAAGATCTGCACATCTGGAAGATAGAGTTGCCGATCACAGTGGGACCAGGACCTTAGCCTAACGATGTCTTGTACGATAAACACTAGTAATGTTGATAACGGCCACCATTGTCCGCCAGGGCCCCAGGATGGCCTTCTTGAAGTCGGACCCTATTCTTTAATGGGAGAGTAAAGTACTACTAGTAGTGCTAGTAATTCATTCACAGGCTAACTTAATGGTGAAAACTAAATACGCTCACATTGCAGCGCCATATTCCCATGATAGCGCTCAGGACGGTCAAATTCATTCCTGGCTAGTTCAATTTATGAAAACCCCAAGTCTCTATTCAATGTAATAATATTATTTGGTGCAGCATCACCGTATCCTGCTTATATTTTCCTGGACAATATTCCTTATCATGGTACTACATATTACGTGAAGGTGAGCACAGCCATCATTCATGGAATATATATTTCGGCTTGCGTGACCCAAATCTGTGCCAATATAAAAAGTACTTAGTACTACTATATTTTACTACATCAGCAGTGAATGGCGCCACTACCGCGTTATGCCCACTGAAGTATATTAACTATCCTCTATACCGTTCCCTGTAATACACCATGCTCCAATTGCGCAAGCTGCAGTTCAATTTCATCATCAATTCTTTTCAGGGTCCCACGGATCGTTTACTCATACGGTTCTATCCGTCCCGAGACGGTCATGATCGTCGTTTCCTAATCGGGCATACCAGATATTACGTAGTCTCCCGTCCAAATATTTGGCAGGAAAGAACTCGCTTGTCTGACCAATCATTCGGCACTTTGCGAATAGCGAAACCCACACAGTTTCCGTTTCCGGATGGATTCATAAAACATGATTAGAGAGATATGCGTGTATTAGTAAGCACGATGAACGCCTTGTGCATACTGCGCTCATAGTACTCAAGCTATATCATCAGGATGAGTATCAATGTATTCTGTGGTTGTAGATTGCGAAGACCATTGTGATGCATGGCAATGAACTGCGGAAAATGGGTGGATTTGTCCTCATGGATATCTCCCTGGTCCGTGGTCAGGTGGTGTAGGTGGCGATCATCGTGACTGATACTGGATAGACTTCTAATAATAGAGGACCTTATGCATGTTTATAAAGAAAGTATAGTGGGTTTGCATCCTACCGCCACTAGATTTAACAATATCGGAGGAGGGGTGGTTGAGCTTATATATAGTACTTATAGCACTAGGGAGAAAAGGGTAATAATATAAGGTACAGTCCTTTCTTAACTACTGTTCCTATACTTGATATCATGGAGAATTAAAAGCACTTCTCTAAGCTGACCCTTATTTTGTAGACTCTAACTGCTTATATGTACACACTGGCGCTGACAATAAGAACTATGTAATAAATACTCGCTGGTAGATATGTTATCGGCCTGTCAGTCTTCATGCATCTTCCTCGCTGAGGTTGGAGCATGCAGAGATCTTAATTGCGCAGCCGATCCACAAAATAATGAGACGGCGATAGCTTCGTCACAAATGCTATCGGTGGTTGGGCTGTGCAATGCCATTAACAGAGCGCTACCTGTTGCACTTCCGATTGTTGCCTACTCAATCGCCCTATCGTACTCGTGCCTCACACTGGTAATTAGTATAGCTATCAGCTGTCATATAGACATAGTCTCACAATTGGCGTCCTATCTAAAGCCAAACGAAGCATGTACGAGCATGCCTCGGTCTCGGTGAATGCATCTTGATTCGTACGGTCTTCTTCTTGCTCGGGCTGAGACATTTTTAACACGCAAGTACACACTCAATGGGCGGAAGACGCCCAACGAAGGGGTATGAAGATGTCCATGATAGCAGGCGCGCATATTGCCCTGTATACCAGCTTTTCCTTGTAGCACACTGGTTTGAGCTAAAACTCTATTGCGACGAGCACATTTCCAATATCCACACCGTCATTATGCGGGTTGCCAGACTTTCCCGCAGGTAATTTGGGAGAGAGACATGCTTAGCTTAGGTAAGGCTTTTTATTCTATACTAAAGATAGCCAGTATCCTGAATATGGTTGGTACTCCACTTACGACTATAACAATGGCGTCTAGTACCTGCACTAAACTTTAAAGGATGATTGACTGGCCCCGGCTCCGAATCACCCACAGCGGCCTGCGCTATATCAACGCATCACGCCGACCTGACATACCTTTCAGCAATGTCCCGTTGGCTCATGCGACGCCCGTAGCTCGTTCTGTGTGGGCTCATTGCCCGAGTTCGAAGAGGGGTGATCACTGCTGTTATCGGAGACTCAGAATGAGGAAGACCACCATGGTTGCACTTTGAGAGCGGTAGTGTAATTTGACGGAATCTGTCGACAATCAAGATAAAGACAACCCTGAAAAGGTCATGGTCAATGCTCACACCTCTATAATTCAGACAAAAAGTGGCGGGAGAACGATATCGGATATGTGCAGCAATAATCCTCTTGTTCGATAAGCAGATTCCCGCCATTGTAGTTGGTGGAACCAGACTCAGCCAGACAATGTGAACATGGACATATTGATTCAGGCCTACAATGCAGCCTTCGCAGATGGGTTATTTCCTGTGGACAGGTGTGACTTCTACAATCGTCTAGCCTAGCCTTTTTTGATGTAGGGGTACTGCGTTATTGTTGATGAAAAAGGTATCAATATCCGTGGAGGTCACCGCTAATACCTTGCCATTGCGCGCAGAATGGAGAAAAGTCAAGGATCCTAGTCCTGGACGAGCCACGGGGTCTATTAATGCCGCAGGCGAGAATTCGGCTGAAGTAACAGTGAACCATGCAGAAACCTGCTGCTCAATGATCATGATTACCCATGAACTATTCACAGTTCTCGTGGCATTATATCATTGTGTTGCGACAAGGCATGAATACCCGCCAAAGCACCCAATAACTAGATCTTGCTCAGTTTTAGTGTAGCTGGTAAGTTGGCTCTGGCCTCTGCAATGGTCTGTCGGCTATCCTGAGATAGACACAGCAGGCCTCTCGCTCCAAAGTTGGCTCGTCGCAAAGCTGGTCAAGTTGTTCCATTGTTGTAGTTCGAGGTTGTTTGACGCGCCCAACTTTAGTCTTGGATGTTCCTCACTCTAGCCTTTGCCCTGGTGGGCTGCTGTAGCCTGATAAGGATGGCGTCGAACTAAATGTACTTCATAGGAATAAGGTTAGCCTGCGAGAGGCACTTTCGAGGAGAGGAGAACCGATTGTCATCAGTTCGTGGCGTCGACTTACCGGCAGGATTACTTCCCTCAGTTGTTGTGAAAGCTCCTATCATACTTAGAAATGCAAAGTTTTCGTCCGGAACCCTGGTCTCCTTTTCTTCTGTAGAACCAAGCAGTTCCATGGATTACTTAGACCAACCAGCGTCTTCTCGCTCATTTCCATACTCAGTAACGCTGACTGCATGAAACTCCATCCGCTTTCGGCTGAAGGTTGGAAGCCATCATCTTCTTGACCGTGGTGGGTTTTCTCCTGCTCGCAAACTTCGAAAAGATCCGCTACGAAATCTTGTATGACCGGAGGAACGCGGAGGCTTTTGCAAGTAGCTTCGAAATGATATCAGGGTCGATAAAGAGCCCGGAAAGATGACAGTCCTGATAATGAAAAACGCGATTCTCCGATGTTCCGCACTTCTGAAGGAGCAGCAGCAGAAGGAGTTCGTAAGGCGTGGGTCGGCATCCCAGTGTTTCCGTATTTGGCTAACGTGGCACTGTGTACCATAGCGCTGAAGTCCTCCGTCCCGCGCAGTTTTGCTTAGGAGATGAAAACGCCGATCGCATCGGTGGCGCTACGTACGGGGGTGAAATCATGACGTTGGGAAAACCCGACACCGTCACCTTCGCTGAGTATATTGCGATACTCCAGGCGGGACATTCTTATGGGCCAATCTTCAGCTCTTCAGCTTCGGCCCAAACATCGCTCAGGCCAAGGTTTCGGAAAACTTGACATCCGAAGAGAGGAATAAACCAGGTGCGATGACAAAGAAGAAAGGAACTGAAAATTTAGCATCTGCCGATCGCGGCTTGACGGCAGATCTGGTGTTTCAGGGCGTTGCCTTCGAGCATTTTGGCTCCATGACGCCACCTCTGTCCACTCGAACCTGACAATTGCAAGTGGGTCGTTTATAGCCTCTGCGGATGCGTCCCGCGGCGGCAAGTCCACAATTATTTCGTTGCTGGAACCATTCGACGAGTCAATCTCGGGGACCATCCTCTTAGGGTGACGCAAAAACGCCGTATCAAGTTGGCATATAACCGTCGAGTTCCGCCTTTAGTCACCCAAGGCCCCAAATATTTGCTGGGACCATCGGACATAGCTCCCTGCCTGGCCTAGAACATTAAACACATTCAGCGTGACTCTAATCATGAAATGACGCAGGTGTGTGAAGACACGAATCTCTTCAATCCAGCACATGGCTGTCAGCTGGCTATCCGACTGTGCTGGGGACTGTTACGCATACTGCATTTGTCGGCAGCCATAAGCGGCAATCAGAAGCAGCTTGAACTGTGGATCGGTGTAACGTGCGTGTCTTGCTACGCAAACTTCACTGCTGATTTTGGATGCAACCGCCTCAGGTCTACACACTCACAGCTGAAAAAGTTGGCCAGGGAGCCAGGGAGCATCTGGCCTCCAATCGTGATTTGCCAGTGATCGTTGGGGCAACCCGATGAGCGACAACCCAAAAGAAAGTCATGATCTTCTGTCTCGGCGAGAGCTGTGCTAGCCGGGGTTCTCATGTTCTTGAGAAGGGATATCGTCATGACTTGCTGCACAAAAAGGGTATCTACTGGCTGATGGTAAGAGTAGCCTTTTCAACAGTTATTGCGATACAACAGGTGGAAACCGGTTCACTAGATGGCTGGTAATTGGCAGTGTCTAGAGCAACTTAGCAATCGAATCAGTAGTAATATAACCATAGCCTGTAGTCATAAGTAGGTAGTTAGTAGTGTTTGGAACCGAATTAGGCGGACAAGGTGACTAGTGAACATATCAGATAAGAAGAGCTCCTGATGGATATAAAGAATGGGTCAGCTAAAATGAGATGGGTAGTACGAATCTTCATCACCATGATAGATTAGTCCGAATTACGTATGGAAGCTGATTTATGCCTGAAAGCCACTCATGGATGTATGAAACACTGATATAACCGGATTGGATGGAGGAAGTGGGCGAATTAGAAAGGCGGTAACCGCGAGTTTCCTGCCGCTGCCTGTGAGTAACACTTGCGGTAGGCGGTACGCAGTTCTCTCTCTCCCTTTCTCCCCAAGTTCCTCCATCCGTCTATACTTCCTTTCTGGGTTCATAGTCAAAGGCCTATATAGTGTCGAAGTACCTTCCAGTTTCGGTCCCTGCCTAATATAAAGCGTCCAAGCATCCAAGCCTTGAGCGTCTTTCAAGGTTTCGGCACGTAAGGCCGCTCCATCATTGCCGGGGAGGGGATGGGGAGCCCATCCCATTGGCGCATAGCCTGGTGGACCGGCGCAACATATTACCAAGTTAGGAATAGGAATCAGTCCAGGCCGCATCGAGTGCAACGACCGCGAGGATCGTCTCAGATGGGACACTTCGAGAAGAACACGGAGATCTGCCCTCTTTTGCGCCCCAGGCTACCATGGGATTGGCCCTGCTATGGTAAAGTTCAACTATGATACGTGGAATTTTTTTTATTTAGCCTAGAGAGTATTCACACACGGTGGGATTGTGCCTGTGCCTCGGACGAACATTATGTGACGGAATTTCGGGGTAGACGTTAGTGAGACACGACACGATGCTGGAGGACTGGTCTCCTATGACAAATTCCTTGACCATGAGGACAAAAACAAATCAGCCACTACGAATTCTTGGATTTTTGGACTTTATGTCTTAACAATCTCCTGTACGGCTTGGGTCCCTCTATCGGCCGACATCCGTTCTAGACCATTTGGCTGTTGGAGTCCCATCGTTGTTCGGTATAAGTGGGCCATAAACCTTATTGTGCTTCTCAAACTCCAATGAAATCGTCCGCTTGTCTCCAACGGTTCCTGTGTGGGCTCCGGATACCTCATCCAGCTGTCACCACACAGATAACTCGACCCGAAGCTTTTAAGACAGGGTTGCCCTGCATGACCCTAAACCTTGGTTTATGACTCCGTCAGGCAGCTTGCTTCTATTTCTGTCTCACGGAAAGCTTACAAGAAACAGCTCGCAGTCCCCTAGTGGGCGCGTGAAATGCGAATTGTGTCAAGGTACTGCGACTCGGCATCATTATACAACTCTCTTCCTGACCACGATTTCATGACGAGTATTGAGCCACTGCGAAGCTGTGACACATTCTTCATTCACACATAAGGACATGATGGAGAAACTGTAGGACGAGTCTGTAACATGGCCATGGACGCTACCGGCGTACACGGATCTGGCTAATCGAAATTTTAGTTCTGGATGGATTGGCAATATGACTTCCATAAAGAAACAATGCAGATGGTGGAGTAGGTTACCCGGAGAGAGAAGCGGTTGTGGGTTTGGTGTTGGTAAGATGTTAGTCACATCTGAGTGAAGGCACGAAACACGGGGCGTTTCCCTTCCTTGCACCTTCATTGCTTTGATCTAGTTTCAGACTGGTGGATCGTCCTGATCGTATCGTGCAGTCCTCTACCGCCGCCGTTTCAGCGCGGAACCACTCCGAGCTATTATAATTCATAGCCCAGGGTCCAAGAGGTTGATTCTGCACCATACTATCGGTATCGCCCATGTGTGATTCGTCGTCACCATCACGGCCTACGCCCAAGTACCACCATAGTGGCCCAAGTGACCTATGTGATAAACTCTGATCTGCGCCGCTACGAATGAACTGAGTGCCCACCATAGCTTTTTCCCTGAAAGAGAGCTCCCCCGACATCTGGGCGTTCCTATAAGATGATGGGAGGAGCTAGATGCTTGGACATTAGTCGACAAGGACATCAGTCGACAACCAGTTCTCCTTCTGCCCGGTGCCATCTGACCGGCCACCACCCGCGAAAATGCAACTGGAAGGACGTAGTGAGGTTCTTGTGGCTGTGTCTGTAGTGGTCATGGCTATATCGCTTCTGACAGTATCCTTTCGATGCTTCGTGCGATGGAGGATGCTCAAAGCATTTGGATGGGACGATACATTGATGGTTCTTGCAATGGTGAGAAACCCACCCGAGTTTTCCGTTTTCCCCGATCCAATCAGAATTGGTTGGTATCTAAGCCAAAGCTCTGGATGATGAATCGTTAACATGTCTCCAGGTTCTTGATATAGTGCTTACCGCGTGCGCAATCGCTGGTGCGAAGGATGGCGTTGGCCGGCATCTGAGTAATTTCCACAGCTTCGATGAATTTCACCATGCCATGTTAGTACGTGAAATAGATTCATTATTCACCCAAATATACTGTTGAGATACTGAATGGCCTGTCTAGTGGTGGTGGCTGGGCCAGTGCATCTATATCTGGGCGTCCGGCATCGCTAAAGTATCCATTGCGCTGGCGCTCCTTCGACTGTCGGTTCACACGTATCAGCGTATAACCCTGTGGATCGTTATGGGAGCATCGATTTGTATCAGCTTGGTGTTCTGGTTCTTTATGCTTTTTCAGTGCCATCCTGTCTCAAAATTTTGGGAGCGGACAGGACCGGGCAATTGCATGAGCACCGATACGCTGATTAGGGTGGCGTACGTTTACAGTGGAATCTGCGCAGTCTGTGACTTTGCGCTGGGACTTCTGCCCATTGATCTCGTTCGCCAGCTGCAAACCACTCTCACGACGAAGATCGCGCTGGGCGCGACCCTGAGTCTAGGTTGTGTGTACGTAAATCCACCGATGCTGTTGGTACAGCGGCTAACATTTGGCGTGTCCAGGGCAAGTACAGCAGTTATTCTTCGGATACCTTGCCTGCATTACTACAAGGACATCGATTTCTTGTGTAAGTGCCATGCTTTGTGAGCCCCTCGAATCCTCTATACCTACTTCGATAGTCTGTTTCTTGTTGCTCCTTTCAAGTCAATGATGGCCAAGACAGCTAACCCTTCTCAATCTATGTGTGGCAGATTCGACCTATTCCATCGACATCTGGTCCTTTATCGAGGTTGGATTGGGAATCACGGCAGGTAGTCTGGTCACTCTCCGTCCTCTCTTTCGTGCAGTTCTTGGTGACCCACCTGACCACAAGGGGAAGAAAAGCCGCGGAAGCATGCCACTGACCAGCTTCACGGAGTACACGCGGACTCGGCCTGACCCTGAAGATGATGCAGTGTGGCAATCGCCCCAGCCTGACGCGACGCGGAACATAACCACCACAGTGGTTTCAGCTTTCCGGGCGGGTCTGAATAGTCCCCTCACGCCAACCTTTGCGGCCGAGTTGAAGAAGGGTCGGTCCGTTCGGATCAAAAGGTCATTCCATGTCACAGAAGAACATGTGGGCTACTGAACGGGAAGAAGTTTGCCCTTTATACAGTATATAATGACACTAAAATGATCTTGTGAAAATCATTATCTGAGCGGCTGTCAAGCGTAGAGCGAAAAGGGAAGCGAGGGAAAAGGGAACATAAGAGAGAGAGAGAGAGAGAGAGAGCTGGAGCTGGAGGCTGACGGCTGACCGGCTGGCCTTGTTTGCATAGGCTCGATCGGCACCTGACCCTGTTTGCCTTCTCTGTTTGCCTTCTCCAGTGGTAAGTAAGTACTACCTAACTAGTAAGTTAGTCCTCCTATACTACTAATAGTAATACTGGCCTTCTCTCGCCAAGCTTCATCTTTTCAGCTAATATTCGTCTAAGCAACACAATCCAATCTACTAAGTATATCCTCTCAAACTAGCCCCCTCCACACCTCCGAGTGGCTGATTTACTACAAAACAGTTCACTTCAGGCGAGCTTCCACCACCACCATGGGCACTCCGGGTGCCTTGTATACGTTGGCCAGTTGGAGCCCCGCTAGATCGAAGAGGTGCGCAAAATCCTTCACCGTCCGCTCTCTTCCACCAAAGGTCATCATGGTCAAGTCCATATACGCATTAGTTGCGGTCGCGCCCACTTCAGGGATGATCGTCTCCGTGATGAGAATTCGCGACCGCTCCCGATCCATCGCGACCGCCAGATGTGCGAGGACCTGACGAACCTCCTCATCGGGCCAGTCATGCAGCACGCGACGCACAAAGTACACGAGGGCACCTGATACATATGATCAATGTGTTAAGTTAGACTGATAGATGGGGCTTTGGAAATAGTGGGGACTGCTTACCCTGCACAGGTTGGGGGTTGAAGAAATCATGCGCCATCGGCTCGATTCCGTGGGCCTCCATCTCCGGACCATTGTCAGTGATGACACTCTCGCGATCCTGCAGGATATACCGCCCGGGGACTCCTGCCAAGCTCTCTTTGAGTTGACGCAGAATATGTCCGCGACCCCCGCCAACATCCACGATGGTGGCGGTGTCTGGCTGTGCAAGTGGCTCCAGCGTAGATTTGAAGGGATACAAACCAATCTCCGCCAGGAGAGAATCCTCCGCTACCATGGCATCATTCAGCCGAGCTGCGCGGGCGGGGCTCTGTGAAATGTACTCAAACATGGTCTGTCCGTCGCAGCCATGCACGAAAGTGAAGGGGTTGCGGCGCAGTTCGATGCGATGCTGCCAGCCCTGCTGCGCAAAATATTCATGGCCCCGCAATGTCGCGGGGGAGTACTCATCGACCCTGGCCAGCAGGTGGCTTTGGTTAGCCATCGGACATGTGTGCAGACCTGGAAGGAGAGGCCGCCGCACTTACATTAGACTGAAAACCGCCCGCATTTGGGGTGCCAGTAGGATCTCCGACTCGGCGGTGTGGGCATACAATTCCTCCCCCGCCTCGCGAAAGGGTCCCAATGGAGTCAGGGCGCGCATATGGCGCACTGGAATCGGGTCAGTTTAGTTGGGCAACGACAGGGAACCACCGGGCAGCGCCGACCAGGGGCATCCAGGAACTCAGGGATGGCCTACCGATAAGTTCTTTGTCCACCCCGGTTGTGGAGGCGATTTCCGAGGCCGAAATGCTCTGTCCTCCGGTCGGGATGGCATCCAACACCCCGGCTTCCAACAGGGTCCGGATTGCGCCAATTCGAACCACCTAGCATAGCGTGCCATAGCGTATCGTTAGCCTACATGGTGTATTCCAGATTGACCGATGATGGCTGGGGTAACCTGGAGCGTACATGTTCAAAGTTGGCAAAGACGAGGTCGGCCGGGCCCCGAACAACATTGACCAAGCGAGTGGCCCTCACCATCAACTGGTAGCGAGCATCCTGACTATTCGGAGTGGTCGCTTGACTGCGATACTGGTCGACCGCGGCCGTGACCTCGGCCAGACACTGCTGAATCTGCTCAAGATTGGGATCAAACTGCGCCATTGGTAAGAAGTATAGACAAGGGTATGTAACCGGGGTCCCTGGTAGTAAGTATGGAACCACTCCGTTGGGAATGACCAGGGCGACCTACCTATTATACTTGTCACACTTGGCTCCAGCATCAGGGGGGAGATTGGGATCTTGCCAGGTTGATTGGCGGGAAGCGAGTGGATAGGCAACGCGACCTGCAGCGATAGCGCCAGACGGCGTCCAGGCAGCGCACGGTGCGCCACAAGCCGATACGTCCAGCTTCCTCAGCCAAGTCGGGGAAACAGCCGACAGGAATACGAGGTGATCCTCCAATAGGTACGACAAAATCCGGATTCAAAGGTAGAGACGAAGGATCATAGTTGGTGGACGGGCCTCTGTACTTTTGCATGGACCAGGCCAGGGCCTGTGCTCGCCTCACATACATTCCGTTCGACCACTGTTCTCCCCCATCATAGACTATAATCCAAACCCACTCAACTCACTTCCTCCGCCGATCATCCGTTCACCCCCTCCCCATTCCCACCTCAGCTCAATTTCCCCTCCTTGTCCGGCTCCACCATGTTATGTACGACCGTCGAACCAGTCAGCCTGGCTTTGTGATATCTCCCGGCAGGTTCTTGGGGCAACCCCAGGGTCTTCGAACCTGTCATGTTCTGCCCAGATTTCCATCAACCCCTGCATCTGACAGATGCAACCGATGCCGCATCCGGGATCTCTGACAATGCCCCTGACAGGATAATCGGACCACTGTATCCCAGACTAGTCTCGTTGTCACACGATCCAGGTACACAGGAAGCTTTCTCCCATATCCTTTCCAGCCAGACTAGGAAATTTGATGGCCAGTGGCGTCTCCTCAATGGGATAGTGACGGCAATTTTCTGTTCCCCGGAGATCGCAAACTATACGATGCAGGTGAGAATGGTCTCTCGGTAGTCGCTCCGGCCTGCATACGAACGAGTCCATTCCTCCGCGCTCGAGCCAGGGCAAGTTGGAGAGCACCATGAACAAGAAGGATAAGTAGCGAAGCGACGGCCAGCGTCCTTTGCAACCTTCGCTCTTGAAACAGGACCAGCTCTCTCACGGACGCGCAAAGACAAGCCTCTTCCACCATGCCTTCGGTCGACCTCAACCAGATCCCCGCCTCCCCGCCTCCCGATGGCGTGACGCCCAACTTTGTGAACCCACCGAACCAGAACTATCAGATCTACTCTATCAATATTGCCCTCTGCCTTACAGGCACCGCCGTCTTGATCCTCCGCTTGTACACCCGTGGTAAGCTCCAGAAGACCATCGGAGTTGATGATTGTGAGTGCCCATCCCGAGCATATTATGAGGACATCCTACTGATGGGCTCGCAGGGTTCTGTATCTGGGCACAAGTGTGCGCGTGGTTGTTTGCCATCTTGTGCATGCTCAGTACGTATCAAGGCTAAGATGTACGGTAATGGCGTTACTAATATGCGCAGACATCAGGAACGGATATGGGGTTCACATTTGGGACTTATACCTCAGTAAGATCAAGCCTTTCAAGCAGGTACGTTTCGCAGGTACGTCCCATACATAGCGGGCCACCACTGATATTTGCAGTATGATCTTGCGGCAGAGGACATCTTCGTTGTCGGGATCTGGCTGGTCAAAACGTCCATCTTGTTGTTCTACCTGCGCTTGAGTCCCGAAAAGCGGTTCCGGCAAATGACATACGGCATCATGGTCTTCGTTGCCTTGTACAATATCATCAGTTTGCTGGTCTTTACCCTCGGCTGTATACCGGTGCAGGCTAGTTGGGATGTGACCCTAATGCCGACAGCCAAATGTGTTGACCAACTCTCCTTTGTCTACGCCAATGCGGCTTTCAACCTGTTCTCCGATCTTATCACCTTGGCACTACCCATTCGACTCTGCTGGTCTCTTCAGACTACTCTCAAACAGCGGGTGCTATTGATGGTAGTGCTGATGATGGGTTCCTTGTAAGTGTCTGACGTATGGTCATCACTCTCCCTAGTTAATCTAATATGGTGATTTCGTAAACAGCGCGTGTGTGATTGCAATCGTCCGGATTGTGACCATGATGCCATTTGTCACTAGTATGGATCTTACCTGGTACAAGGTGACTTTAGCCAAGTGGGCGTAAGTATTCGTACCTTTTCGACCCTTATTTGGGCACTCAGCTGACACGTAAACACAGCATGGTGGAGATCAACGTGGGTATCATCTGTTCGTGCCTGCCGGTGATGCGGCCTCTACTCATCCGGTTTTTCCCCACTGTTTTTGGCAGCCACGCCAGCAGTGGAGTCAGGCCCATCCGCCCTGCCGATGCCAAGGATACTTTCGGTGCGGCGCGCAAGAAGGTTATTCGCAACTGGGACTACCTCAGTACGATCAAAGGAACCAACGCGGTTGAGACTACCCAGGATGTTGAGAGTCTTCACGAGGAGACTAAGCAAGAGAATGGCAATTCCGAGCCGGCTATCATGATGGCGACCGAGTATTCGGTGACCTGCAAGCGGCGGTCGGAATAAATGATCAATTACAATGGCTTTTCGTCTTGAAACTGTTGAAGTAGTTGTGAGGTGAAGGCGTCAATAATGTGTTCCGGGTTGCAGAGACCCGTATTGGGAAAACATGTTTGAACGGGGATCTTATCATGGGGGGGGGCTGTATCTGCTATCTACTGTAATAATGTTAAGGGCCAAACCCGGCTCGCTACTATATACACTCTAATAATCAAACATCAGTATTTAAATACTTATTTGTAAAGAACGGCCGTCTGTGACACTGAATTGACTGGAACAGGAGAATTGCTACAGGGGGTGTTCAGTGGCTGTTGGAACACACCGCTCTCACGGCCAACAGAAACATCAGCAGGCCAAGAACGATGGCAAGAGGCAAAAGAAAAGTAGGATTCTGTAGAGGTGTTGGAAGCTTACTGATAGGTAATGATATGAATGAAGTAATCATGGATTACAAGAATGCGAGATTATGGTAGGTCCTACCCATAAGTTTCCTGAACGTGTTTGTGGCACCAGAAACCAGTGAATAAACATTGGTCTACATCTTCCGCGTCTGATCGTATCGGGGATTGAAAAGTGTAAAGTTTATCGTCAATTCCAAGCGAAGTCGCAACCGAACAACTGGAAGCTACTAATGATATTCAAACAATATATATCTTCAGACGCCACAGGAAATCAATATATCTTACTTACTTCACGGCAGAATCCGGAGTGAAATCGAATCACTGAAAAGGGTTGAGAGATTCTTTGACTATCAGGGCGCCGGTTAATCTGAACGATCATTTCCGAAACACATTCCTCGGACAAGAGGAGCCTAAATACCCAGAGCTTGCAGCAATTTAGTCATGAATGCAAGGGCATGGCTCACAATATATTTCCCGAAAGATACTACGTTCTTGAGAAGTTTATTCAGTGGGCACATGTATGCAGAGATCTCTGTAGTCTTTTGAAAGGGCAAAGGGACGTAGGTTCGATGACCAAGAGGAAGAAAAAGCCTGGCCAAGTCCTATCAAATGCATTTAGTTGAAACGAAGGACTGTGATTTACAACTTATGTAAAATTCATGGAATATGCTTTATCTAGAATGGCGAATGGCGACGCCGATAAGGGTCTGCGGTGTCAGTAAATGTATCCGACTGCTGATCCTCAAATGTCAGCCTGCTACCGCAAATCTGACAGATATTAGGTAGAAACCCAGGACGACGCGGACAAAGTGGAAGCCTGGCAAAATCTGTTCGATAAAAATATTTACGATTCTTCCTGCCTTTGTTCTAGTGAGCTTGGGAGGGACTTCGTCGGGTGGAAGTCAATGTATACCGGTGCCTTGATTGATAATGCCGAAATGGGTGAATGGCTAGATGGCACTATTGACGCACTTCTTGGTGGAGGCCCACCGGGCCATGTCTTTGAGGTCGGAACAGGCACCGGCATGATCCTGTTCAATATCACGGCGGGGCTAGAGAGCTACACTGCGCTTGAGCCATCAGGCACGGCAGTTGATTTTGTCCGGGCGGCAGTCACAACTATTCCTGATTTGCAAGGCAAGGTCCGGTTGGAGAAGGAAACAGCTGACAATATCAGCAATCTTGACGGGTCTAACTCCGTGGATGTGGCCGTTATCAACTCTGTGGCGCAGTATTTCCCTTCCCCTGAATATTTGCTCAAGGTTGTGGAGGACATCGTGTGCCTGCAAGGCGCCAAACGCATCTTCCTTGGTGATATACGATCGTATGCACTGTACGAAGAATTTCAAGTCAGCAAGACTCTCGCCGGTGATAGGCAGAAGTTACTCACCCTAGATGGTTTCCGATCACAGATGGCGGAAACCGTCCACATGGGAGAGGAGCTGTTAGTAGACCCGGCCTTTTTCACGTCCTTACCAGACCGGTTCCCGCAGCTTATTGAGCATGTGGAAATCCTTCTCAAGCGTCATGGTAGCCACCAACGAGCTCAGTTGTTACCGCTATGCTGCGGTCTTGCACACGAAGAACCGACAAGCTCAGCCGCGGCACATCCATGACGTGGAGGAGGGTCAATGGGTTGACTTTTCAGTGAGGAGAATGACCCACGCGTCCCTTTTGGAATATCTGCAGCAGCCAACTATTGATGCGTCTGTGGTGGCAATAGGCAATATTCCTTATAAAAAGACTATCCTGGATCGACTCATTGTAGACCAGTTGAAGGGTCGATTGGTCGACAGGGTTGGTGGACCTGGCTGGCTTGAGTCACTCGATGAAACCGCCAGACATATTCCGTCTCTCGCGCCAGTCGATCTAATCAAGCTAGCCGAGCTGTCTGGCTACCAAGTGGAAATCAGCTGGGCCCGACAACAAACTCAACGTGGCGGACTGGATGCCATTTTCCACCACATTCGGCCGGATCGCAGGGGGTCAAGGGTGCTATTCCGCTTCCCAACTGACCATGATGAACGACCCCTTCGCCAATTGAGCAACAACCCGCTACAACAAGCGTCTAATCGAGATATCGAAAAGTGGGTACGGGAGGCCTTGCATAAGAAATTACCGCCGTATATGGTTCCGAGAATAGTCAGAGTATTGGAGCAAATCTCTGTCAACAGCAATGGGAAGGTGGACCGCAGGGCTCTAGCAAATAAGATTACTGTCGCTGCATTTCATAACACTGTGAATGCTAGAGTAGACCCTCATGATGATGTGGAACGAGTATTGCTTGCCGCATTCACAAAGATGCTGGGCAGAAACATCGGCATTTCTGAGAGCTTTTTTGACCATGAAGGGCACTCTCTGAATGCGATGAGGTTGATCAGTGGAATTAATCAGAACTCCATTCTCGCCTGGCGATCGGCGATATTTTCGAGTGTCCGACCGTTGCCGGCCTGGCGGCAAGGATCAGATCATGGGCGGATTCGCTGCATGAAGCTGTCACCTCTCTCAGCTTCTCACCGTTTCCCCTTGTTGGAGGTAGTCTCTCGCCTATTGCATCACACGAGCTCGCAAAGCTCGGACTGGATCCTACTGAAGTGACTGACATACTTCCTGTGACACATATGCAGGCCTTCTTGCTTAGTCGGTGGACCCGAGTTTTCATGCACTTCGATATCCATGGTAGGATCGATGTGATTCAGTTAAGAACCGCTTGTCTTGTGGTGATGCAAAAGCACAGTATCCTACGCACTGTCTTTACCAGACTTGAGGGACAATCAGTCCAAGTTGTCTTGAGGGAACCCAACGTTCCGTTTACCTACGGCTCGCTCAGCAGTGAATTTCATGATGAGGTTGTTCCTGAGACTACGCCTGTCCCCACCAAGCTGCCTGCAGAGTACGAACTTGTTTCCCGGTCACAGACTGACCATTCAATTATTGTACGCTTGCTTCATGCTCAATGCGATGGGGCTTCGCTGTCTCTCTTGTTCGCCGGTCTGGAGACAGCCTACAGTGGTCAGCTGCTCTCGCCGACCATAGCAGTCCCCTTTGCAGACTACGTATATGGCTGTGCACAGCTTCGCTCGGCAGAATCGCCCAGGTTCTGGAAGGACTTTATATGGGGAGCTTCTCTTACCACTCTACCGAATCCAACGCTTGCAGAGGACAACGCTGCAGATGTAACAACAATCGTGGCTGGTGAACTTCCCACGCCGCCGCCTGGGATCACCCTTGCGATGCTTGTCAAGGCATTCGCTTTTACCCTGGCGGAGATGGCCACTACCGAAGATGTAACATTCCTGCTGGGGCTAAACACCCGTGGCATACCCATCAAAGGAGTGGAAGCGATTGTTGGACCATGTATTAACCGCTGTCCCATTCGAGTGCAACTGCGGCAGACTTGGACAGTTAGTAATCTTTGCCAGAGTGTATATGACAATTATGTTGCCATTTCCCGACACTGCCATCTTGAACTTCCCGACATCATCGATAACTGTACTTACTGGCCGAGTGGTAGTGACTTTTCCTGCGGATTGAATCATGTATCTACAAGCGGTTGCTTCTCCTTCTCATTAAAGCACACACAGACATTGCACTCTTCAATTGATGCACAGGTCAATATGGCCAACCGGCTGTATGTCCGCTCATTTGCTGGCGATCGAACCTGGAGAATACAGGTACTGGCTTCGAGCAACGTGATGAACAATGAGAGGGCTTCCCTGTTCGCTTCGATGCTTTTGAGAACCGGACAAAGATTCTCGCAGTATCCGGAAGCACCTTTATCTTCTCCTCTTCTACGCTAAGCGGATTTGAGGCTTTCGACAAAGCTGTATGGTGGGCAGTGAATGTTATGTCGGTTTTAGGGATCGAAGTCTCTGGATGTCAATGCAAAATATATTCATCGAGCTATAATTCCAACTTAATGACCAATGTCGACGAGGTTCTTCGCGGCCATGGCACGTTATAATCTGATGCGTACAAAGTAACAAGTAAAACAAAGTCTACTATAGATAGTATTTTGATGTCGTCGTGTTATCCCGAACGCCCCGAAGGATATATACGGACAGGGGGATTTCTCGAACTGATGAGGTACCAGTCGCACCATGATCCCTGCTAATTATACTTGCTCCATCTTTCTTTCATCTCAAGCCGTAGAACTTAAGTTGTGCGAGACGTTGATGAGCACATAATCCATACAATCCATGTCGCCAGACCCACAAGTGTCCGGGATGGAAGAGGAGATACATATAAAATTCATCGCATTGTAGCAGCCAACCGAGCTTGCCGAAATCCTGAAGCGTCTACTGCACACATAAAGCAATTGCATTAGAGCATGGTTGTATATTATTCGTATAGTTAGTAGATATTAGGTACACAATTCGCGACCGTAACATGTCATAAGAATCCCATCATCATCATCTTGCCGTACAGACACAAGATTATTATTTTCCCGAGACTGCCTGGGAAAGCGGCCATTCCTCCCTCTATACATTATTCCAGCATTCATTGTCCACCGTCCACTCAGATTGCATCGACATTATCGTAGAAATTATCATGAAATCATGCCCCTAGTTGCACATCAACTTGTAGCTGACGTATTCGGCGTCGCCTTGGAGGCATTGTCCCAGGGTGACATTGCGCTGGCCGGCGGAGCAGTTGTCTTCGGTAAAGATTTGCACTGTATACAGAATTAGCAGGGAACGTGAAAATATATACTTCTAGCAAAGGAGAAAAGCTTACCACCACAGCCGGCGACATTGTATTCGAAGCTGACAGACTCGATGGTTTGGTTGCCAGGGAAGGTTTTGCATTGGTTGAGAGCCGATCGGTAAATGCCTAGTTCGCCCATGTTTTCATCGTAGCAGCCAGGTTCGCCGAATAGGCGAAGTTGAGCGAGACGAGTGTCGCCAGTGGGGAGGGCCAGGGTTGAGATGACCATTGCCATCAGAGCGGAGAGGAGCAGAGTGAATTGCATTTTGGCTGTTGAGATAGGGTTGGAGATGAAGAGTATTTCTCGATGTAGTAGGGTGGTAAGAGTCGTAAGTATTATAAGCTTATATGGATATTAGGTCTAGAAGAGTGAGGTCGTTGTCAATAGAGAAGAAAGTAGCAGGTACATGGCCTTCTTTTATAGACAACTGACTGTCAGTCAGCGTGAATTGGTCCCAGTTATCGGTCTCCCCGCAACAACAACCACCGACTACTAGTTCTAGCCTAGACTTTCGTCAATTGGGGATTTCGCGCATCCGCGGGGGCAAAGATCGGCACCTTGCCTCGACGATCCCTGCCATTTAAGACAAAAAGTGATGCCGTCTGTCAGCCGAGTTGGACCCTCTCATGATGCCATTGCAACCTTAATAGCGGCGAATCCTCTCACCGTCTTTCCAAGCTCTGCCTTTTTCTCTTCTGCCCTTGGGGTTCCTTGAAAATTCCTTCACTAGAATAATTATATCCGCTATTCAATTCATTCACTCTTCTTCTTCTTGCCTCAGTTCCCGCCGTTGAGTGAGAGTCCACTGCCGGCCCAGGTTACAATCAATCTATCGAAGGCGGGGGCTGGGCGCCGCTGAGGCTGGGAGCTTTGGGGGCTGAAGGGGGGGCTGGGTAGAGAGACGGCTCACTGCATGCATGTCTCGGATGCGCCACGTCCATCATTTGGGGTTTTCCAGGCCGGGTGGGGATGGCGATCATGGAGCCACAGTGGGATAGAGTGGCCCTGGTGAATCCTGTTCATCCTTCGCGGCAGGTGGACGAGCCGGATCACCGGATCAGATCGGATAATCGAGGGCAGGGCAATTTATCGGCAATCAAAGCCTCCTGGCTTCTTTATTGGGAACACGAAAGAAGTTGTTGTTATGGATATTGCCCGGATGCGACCGCAGTGAAGGGTTGGAGAGGCAGTCCGACTGATGTTTCTATTCCAAGCAGCAGTCAGTCGGGATGTGCTGGCTGGTGCAGCTGAACACCGCATCACCATCTGTCACCATTCATTGCCGATGCACTCAGCAACCTGTCAATGCCCAGTGGGATGCACTGTGCTAAGAATAGCTGGAATGCAGGATATTGATAAGAATAGAACAGTGCGGGAGGGCTGAGGGGCACGATGCAGGCGAAGATTATCACTTGGGTGATGATGTGGATAATGGACCCTCACAATGCCAGATAAATCACACCAAGCAGTCGGCAGTGCAACCTCAACAACATGATTCTCAATCTATCCCATCACATCACGTCGCAGATATTCGGTAGAAGATGGGGATGGACACGGAGCAAACCGCGTCACACCGACAACGCCAAGGCAGTGGCCGGTTCACAATCGCCACACTGTGCCAGGACAACCATGTCGCCTCGGAATGACCTGGATGAAAATCCCTCCCAGCCAGCTTCATTTATCGAAAAGGATTGTGCAATGTTCTCCCAAGGATCCAGAGATCGGTCGGTCGATGGACTAGCGGAGGAGAGGCAATATTCACAAACCTCGTCAACCACCCTTCCAACATCACAGACTCGCAATGGACGGAGACCGGATCGGCTGGAAGAAAGAGGACTTGGATACAGAAAACACATCCTACTGCCAGCTAACACTTATAGAAGACTTTGACAAGTTCGGAGCTGCATGCAAAGAACTTCGGGCGGTATACAGGGAAGATCCCGCAGCGTCGGACTCGCAGACGGTTTAAAGAGTATAAAAGTCGCCGAGCAACCCGCCTTATCTTCCGTGGAATGTAGATGTCGTCCGATCGCATACTATCTGCAGCGGGACGAGCCCGCTCTCCATCCCGATCATGAAGAAGGGGAGAGAAGTCATGAAGATGCCAGTTCGCCTGGGGCATCGGCGTGACTCCGTATGTCCGATCAATTGCTCCGCGAGATGATCATTCTTCCGTCGACCTCCGATCGGACCCCAAAACACAATGACACCTAATTGATTTATCCCTTGAGGCAATTCTAGAATTTGGAAGGGATGCTCTAGACCTTCTGCCTCATCGCGCAGGGCTCCGACGCGGCCCGCGGGTCGGCAAGGATGCATTAATCGTGTCAATAATAATCGCTTGCCTCGCCGGGCAACCCGCCCAGGAGTTCTGCGCCTTCTACTGCCTTCTGCCGCGGCTGGTGGGCTCCACCGCACATTCTTGGATTCGGGGTTATCCCCAACAACTGGACGCGGATCCACTCCGCCCAAACAAACGATTGGAATTTCCCTACCATGTATTTAGTGAGTATCATATGAATTTTGACATGGTCGGCTATATTTTACATAGAATGCCTCGGCTGGATTCTCAGGACAGAAACTTCCGATTGAACATGGTAATACTTGAACATGGGATGTCTTAGCATTATCGGAGACCCATGACTATGGTAGATTCAGTTTCAGTAGGTCTTTAGTCGTCTGTCCCACAAAAAGGCTTCAATTCTGACTTCCACTACTAGTAGTAGTCTGCTACTTACGAGCATGAAGTTATAAACGCTACTTAGTGTTCGTGGGTCCTACAAGGTGACCATGTTCATGAAATTATACTGCCAATTGTCACTTACTGCCACTAGTTCTACGAGAACTATCACTTCCATGCTACTCTGAGTACTACCAGAAGTCCAATCTTCAGTGTGTTCACCTAGTACTAGTAATTCCGCATAGTGTAGCTTGGTGTGGATATATATATTAACTGCCAAATGGCGTGTTTGATGATCAAAAGGCACTATCTCTAATGTTCCCCAAGTAGTATCAGATGTACGACCCTAATAACAAACTCAAACTTGACGCTATAACACACAGACAGTTACAGTCCCTTTGAGTTGAACATGACCACACATATGCACGCATGTACATAAGGCGCAACGGATGATACGGAGGTCCGCACCGCCCGGAAAGGTGGAGTGGACTTCTGCCGCCACCCGCCGATAGCATCCCCGATGTCAATATCTGCGAGAGATCTGCACTTCTAGGTTTGCGGTAGCAACTGGACGTAAGTATTCCTGTCAGAAACAGCCTCCGGCTGGTTAGTGCTCCAGATGCCCGAATTCGGTGACAATATACCTAGAAGAAGATGTCGACGCGCTGACCAGGACTCACAAAAGCATCGGTTCGCGACCATCTGCAGAATGAATGGAAAAGATATTCCCCCCACAGAAAACAGTGCATTTGCTAGTGTCAACAGCTTGGGGCAAAGATAAAGACCCCCGCAGCACCTCCGTAGACATTAGCGGACCCTTAGAGCTCGTGATAGGTTGGTTCAGCCGATCAAGAAAGTGCTCTTTCCGCCTCCCTTGGATATGTAGACAGAGGCTATGCTATGCTCTGGAAAGCGCGATTGGCTACGCCTGAACCACCGAGCCCTCATTAGCGCCGAAGTGTTCGACCGGCCGACCAGACAGACTGTCCGGCCACTCATCAAGTTACAGACGCTAATGCAAGGTCGCTGTGCCAGATAATTGCTCGGTTTCAAAAGGACATGGGCGGTTAGAGTAGATGGGTGATGCCCCTGAAGCTGGCATCGCCTCTTTAATCTGATCTCCTGCCGCGACAGAAGTAATACCTCGCTTTGGTTGCAATACTCCATGTCCCATTATCTGATTTAACCAAAGCTACATCGTCATGTCTACCACACCCGCGGAAGAGGCGTTGCATCAGCTGCAACGGGAACAGACTAAGCTGCTAGATGGCATCGACGAGTTACGAGCGATTGGAGTCGGCAGCCTCGTGGAACTTCCTCAGCTGGTGGTCTGCGGTAACCAGTCAAGTGGAAAGAGTTCCGTCCTTGAAGCTATCTCCAGAGTTAGATTCCCAGCGAAAAGCAACATCTGTACGAGATTCGCGACCGAAGTGATCTTGCGTCGGAGCCCAACACCCACAATCAAGATCTCCATTGAACCCGGACCATCGCGTAAGGATGCACGTGAACGAGCAATTCTGCAGGAGTTTGCACAGGAGCTGTCCCCAGCCGATAATGATTTACCAACGGTCATTGAGAAGGCCAAGGGCCACATGGGCGTAAATGAAACAGCGAATTCTGGATTTAGTGATGATGTCCTTAAGGTCGAGATTCTGGGACCCGATCAACCAGAATTGACCTTGGTGGACTTGCCTGGCCTTTATTACTCTGTGAGCCAGGACCAGAGCCTGCAAGGAATCAGGGTTGTCCGAACCTTGACGGAAAAATATATGAAGAATAAAAGAAGCATTATCCTTGCAGTCATCAGCGCAAAGGCCGACTACCATCTCCAAGAGGTTCTGAACATTGCTGAACGGTTTGATCCAAAGCGGGAGCGCACGCTCGGAATCATCACGCAACCGGATACTCTTGAACCCGACTCAGAGGAGGAGAAGACGTATCTCCAGTTTGTCTCTAATAAAAAGATCCAATTGCAGTTAGGATGGCACGTCCTGCGCAATCGCTCCTTTGAAACACGGGATATCCCGGATGACGCCCGCGATGCAAGAGAGAAGGAATTTTTCAACCAGGGCCGATGGTCATCTCTATCCAGGAACAGTGTCGGAATCGAAAGTCTCCGGCGGCGCCTCAGCAGTATTCTGTTTATTCAAATTCGTGGTAACCTCCCCGGGCTCTTAGCCGACATCAAAGAAAAGGCTGCTGATCGGGAGAAGGCGCTCTCAAAGCTGGGCTCCCCACGCACCACCCGCCAACAGCAAAGGGGATATCTCCTCAACATCAGCACCAGCTTTGAGCGCATCACAGGACAAGCGTTGCACGGGCTTTATGCCGACGAGTTTTTTGGTGCGTTTGAGAGTATAAGTGATATTCACGATTTCCGGCGACTCAGGGCTGTCATCAGGCAGTTGAATGAATACTTTGCTGACGCCATGGCCGCTCGAGGGTCCCGGCGGATCGTCGTGGATGGTTTTCCTGGGTTGTTCAGTCAGGAATCCACGCCCCTCGACTCGAAAAATCCTTACTTGTCTGGAAAGTTACCACATTATGTGCTTCGGAAAAATCTGGAAGAGGAGGTCGCCGAACAGGCCCGGAAAAACAGAGGGATTGAGCTGCCAGGCAGCGCCAACCAGCTCCTCGTTGGTAGCCTGTTTCGCGATCAGTCCCTTCCATGGGAAGGACTTGCCAAAGAGCACCTCATGAAGACCTGGGAATCAGTGCGGTACTTTGCGTTACTTGTGATGCAGCACACAGCCGACGATCATACATTCTCCTTGCTGGCTGGATCGATTATTGAGCCTGCACTGGACGAGCTGAGGCAAAACTTGCTGGCTAAGCTCGATGAGCTGACTGCATACACGAAACGGGGCCACCCGCTGCCCGTGGGCAAGAGCTTCCTCACACAGATTCAAAAGGCGCGAAGCGAACGGCAGCTATCTTCGCTGAAGACGAAGCTCAAATCTACTATTAGTTATAAGCCTGAGGGGGAAGCGCTATTTTCGATAAAAGCAATCGAAGAAGCAACTTCCAACCTGGAAATGCACCGTGATGAATATGCGGCGGCTGATATCATCGACCAAATGCAAGCATATTATGATGTAAGAACGAGACTGCAGAAGATCCAGCTTCAGAAAGGAACGTGGCGCGTGCTAATTTCTCTCTCGCAGACTGCTATAGTGACCTTCGTCGACAACGTTGCTACTCTGGGCATCGAAAATTGTCTTCTTGACCCTCTACAGAGGATTCTGACCAGCCAGGTAATTAACAATATGCACGATGACCAGGTCAGGGAATTAGCCTCCGAGCCATCCTTTACCAGCGACGAGCGAGACCGTTTGGCCACTGAAGTCGAGAAATTGCAGTCTGGTCTTCGCACTCTCAAGACCTTCAACATCCGAAAGCCTTCGTTGAGTGGCCCACCCTCAATTGAAAAGCTGGTAAAACCACGAATTGGCATTCAGGACATTCGCCCCCCAGTCACAGGGGCAAAATCGACGACTCAGTCGTCACTGTTTCCATGTCCGCAAGAAGTGAAAACTCCCAAATCACAAACTACCAAGCCCTTTCCCGGAGGTCTAACCCCAAGTATCTCTGATTTCACGAGTAAGTCGTCATATTACCAAACAGAACCTAGCTTATCTGTTTGACAGCCCTGCAAACCCCGTCTTCGAAGGGCTTCGAAAACCCGCCCTCACTAAGTGCGAAAAAATTACCCAAGGCGACTTTGTCAACCAACCTCGACTTCGTGACCAAGAAGCCCAGTGTAAGACTTCCTCCCACTACTGAGACCGATGAAAAAGGCGGGGAGAAAACCAAGGTGCCACCACCGGACCGACCGAGCCTGTTCTCCGGAATCTTCATCCCAGATGATAGCCATCAGTAATGTATGCCGAGTAGTCTCCGGAGTTTAATAGCTTGCCTTGATCATTCTGGAAGTGAACAAGGTCAATTGAAGTGGTTATCCTCAAATATTGCCGGATTTCCGATGATGTAACCTCACTTAGATAATGTATATCCCTGGCTATCTCCGATCGTTGGCATTAATATTTGTATACGCCGTAGATTATCTCCGGGAATCAGGAATATATTCTTAATCATTTGATGAAATGCTGAGTTGTTAGTTGTGTTAGATAAATCACGGCCGATCCCGTTGCCAACTTTGTCTCTCGTGAAATCTTTGACGGCATATTCCTTGGAATCTTGCTCCAACCCTCGATTTTGCAAATGGTATAAAAGGTTCATCCCTGATGTCGGGTAATGCTCCCATACATTGTACCGGATGGGGTATCCAAGCAATATTTGTCACCCATACTCAGTATCCTACCAAATTGACAGAGTCACCAGGGAGCGACTTTACCGCTTGCATTTACGAATATGAAGCCCCAAATGAGCTATGACGATGTGGCATGGGAGCAGTCCGATGACATCTCGGACACTTGGGTGAAAAGATTCCATAACATCGAGGTGAAGAAAGCCATTGCGAATTTCATCCTGACACATGATTCCGGCGACGACCCCGAATTTAGTATTGTCGGAAAAGGCTCGTTTAACATCATCTTGCAAATGAAGTACACGCGAAGGGCGACTGACATTCGCTTTTCACAACCTGGAGCGATCATTTTCCCCGAGGAAAAGACGAGGAACGAAATTGCTTCGATGCGATACCTGTCAAATCGGACATCAATCCCGGTCCCTTCTGTTCTTCACTCTGGGACTCGAGATGAGAGTCCGCTCGGAATCAGCCCTTTTATTATGATGAGCCATATTGAACACTCGACAAACATGTATACTGCATTGAATGCACCAAGCTGTCCGGTGGAGAGGCGAGGATATCTTAATCCACACATCAATGAAGAGGATCTTTGGAAGCTCTACGCCGAACAAGCAAAGATTCTTCTCAGACTTGTCAAGCCACAGTTCAACTTGATAGGGTCGCTTGTGCAGGTAGATGATTGTACTTGGGAGATAGCCAGTCGTCCGTTATCAATGAACATGAACGAGCTCGTTCGTTTGGGAACATTGCCTCGCTCAAAGCTTCCATCACCAGACGCCACTTTCAAGACTACGTCTTCGTACATGGAAGCATTAGCACTGCTTAACATCCAGCATTTGATCCATCAAAGGAATGATGCAGTAGAATCTGCAGATGACTGTCGGAGGAAGTATATTGCCAGGCAGCTGTTCTACAAACTTGCCAAGGAAAGGAGACTCTTCAGCGCACGCCATGAGCATGGACCATTCAGGCTCTGGTGTGATGATCTCCGACCAGGCAATATTCTCCTAAATGACGATAAAAGAGTGACTGGTGTGGTGGACTGGGAGTTTACCTATGCAGCACCGGTCGAGTTCTCATTCGCACCGCCGTGGTGGCTTCTGATCGAGAATCCGGACGGATGGTCTGATGGGATCGAGGACTGGAAACGGATATTTGACCAACGCCTCAAGACATTTCTCTCGGCATTACGGCACTGTGAGAATGCCAATGGTCTGCCCAGTGAGCTTCGACTATCGGATGAAATGGAGAAGAGTTGGAAGACTGGCGACTTCTGGGTGGTGTATGCCGTTTTGCATAGCTTTGCGTTTGATGCGATATACTGGTTGGAGATAGACAAACGGTATTATGGACCCACCGAGACTGGCGACGTAAGTGAGGCATGGAAAGAAAGGGTACGGCTCCTGAATGAAAGCCAAAGAGATGAGATGGAAAAACTGGTAGTGAAGAAGCTTGCCGAGATGAAAACTAGGGTATTGGCATGGGACCCAGATGAGTATACTGAAGAATATTACCAGGTACTGAAGAGGAAGAGACAGGAAGAGGCGAGTGAACAGGCTTAGGAGCGTGAAATGTGATCGTTTTTGGGAACGATCGACGGTGGGAGACCCAGCGCCATGTTGACATAGACGGGTCAATGTTATATCCCATGAATAAGATTTGCGAAAGGCTTACATATCCGAGCTGAATTTAAGATGTTACTGGCAGGCATAGAGACATTACCCAGCATGTACACTCATTCACCTTTGCCGAGAACTTAAGATAACTCTCGCACAGCAATCATACAATAGGATAGAGAAATCCGATAATTTGCCATCGCAGTGATGGGGTCAACAGCGTGTAAATATCTGTCAGGCATAGGTATAAAATAAAACATAGCATCATCTCGCTAAGCATCTGAGTCAAATCGTGGTGAACAAGAAAACTTTGAATACTCCAATCAATACCGTATATGAAGAACTGAGAATACATGTCATGTCTCAAACTTCAGTAGTCAAGCACGGCACTGTTGACGGCACTGTTCGGCGAATTCCTCTACTTTGCTCACGAGTTGCTCCGTCCAGCTCAGATGCGGGCAGTGACCAGTAGGCGCATGATAGACGGTAAATGCGATTCCTCTTTGAGCTTGCAATGCAATCATTGCTTCTTGGTATTGCCGAAGCAGTGTCGTATCGTTATCCGAGACTAGGTATGCACAGGGCAACGATGAGTAAACGTCATGGGTCAACACGCCTGTGTTGATGGGCGATGCTGTCAATGTTGCGGCCCATTTGGCTGCTTCATCCGCTTCCAGGTCATTGAACATGAATCGGTGGGGTTCCACAATGGTTCCTAAGCCAGCGGCTCCATGTTTCTAACAACCCTACCGTTAATCATGGTTGGTTTAAAAACACGATGTGCGAAAAACAACTTACATGGAATCGCATGAATGGCGGCGTGACAATCGGGCCCTCCTTGGGTTGGAAGAAGGAATGTACGGACTCCCCAACAGGTATGACAAAGGCATTTTCAAAGAAGACCCCTATCACGCCCCCTTTGTGACCCTTGGCTTGACGAGACTTGTACTGTAATTCGGGGACAGCAGCCTGAGAGGCAATAAGACCACCTGATGAATGGCCGAGGATGATGACATTCTTGCCCCCTTGGACTATGAGCTTTTCGAGAAGCTGATTAACGACCTCAACATCGTCCGAGTCGGTGGGATATCCCTCAGCCGGAGGACCCAAGTCAAAGTCTGGGTGATTGATATCCCCCACGTTGAGTTGGGTGAGATCACATGTCGGGCGCTGGGGGCAATAAGCCTCGAAGCCTCTGCGTTCAAGGGACTGCCTAAAGGGCTCATAGGGGGCAGGAGTATGATAAGAACCTGTGCAGATGACGACTGCTAATTCGGCGCTCTCGTTGGTGGCCATAATGATCCGGGTTACTCGAAAAACTTCGGTTTAGTTGTACGACGCGGATGTAACTGGATTGATGATTCAACAATAAATGCGGAGGGAACAATATAACTAATCGCACAATGACGAAGGAAGGGCGAAGGAATCTTTAAATCGCGGCACGTTTTGGCCCCCACCAACACGAAAACTTTTCCAGTAATGATCCGATAAGATTCATTTGCTCCTGTTCTCCTAGTGCCAGTGGTATGATAAACGCAGGCTAGAGCACATATGGCTCGGTCCGATCAAATCCATTTTTCTAGCGAGTTGAGACTAATGATATAACTAACAACTAGTACATCAGATCGCTGGTGGAAAGATGCCCCCAAGGTAGCCGCAACGTCTGGTATGATCACCAAATTGAGGGAATGGGGCTCAACCTCCCGGGCCCCATGAGAGTTGAGTTGCAGGTAGCACCTTTATGCAGTGGAAATCACATAATGGGAGACCGAGTAACACCTGAATCTTATCCAAGAGCAGACAATAAGAGGCGGGATCACCAAAGACGGTGGACTCTTGGTTTGGCGTTGCCCAGGAGGAGAAAGATAATCACAACATTTCAGGTTGGAGCCCTGGTTCGGTCTACAAATACTTTCAGAACAAATCATCTCGGTGGAGACAACAGGAAGCCCATATGTTGGCGTGATAATCTGGATACAGCACCAGCTATGGTAAGCAGGCTGGAGCGCCTTGACCGCGACCATCCCGCGCTCCGCCCCACTACGCCTGACTCTATGTCTTGCCCTCATCGTGAGGTTGTCCATATTGTGGAGGCTGTATTACTCCCGCTGCATCAGTTCGACCGGCGCCAGTGGCCGCGCTTAGATGCTGACCAGTTATATCCGGACAGATAGATAGGGGCAACCGTTCGGATTGAGCCGCTCCGCTTCGGACGGAAGGTGCACCTGCTCGTACCGTTCTTTAGTATCTCTTACTTCAACTATGCGGCACAGCCCCTCGCACGTGGCCCACCCACAAAAGTAGATGGGTGTTGGGAACACAGGTTGTGAGGCTGAGACGTTCCTCCTATGAAAGTAGATGCATAAACCAGGAAGGATTCCTGGTGGGGTTTTCAGGCACCCGTCGAAGTAACCGGGCCCTTCCGGTGAGTCCGATCGGTGAACCCGATGAGAATCCTGTTCCTGGTGAACATGAACGAAGGGTCTTCCGAGTTTTCGATGAATATAGGTGACAACTGCGGCTCCTATATGCGCGTCAGCCTCTAATTTCAGGCACTCTGCTCAGAATCCAAGTCGGAGTGTCTTGGCTATGCAGTACGTTGCATCTGCCGTCAAACGATAGAGCCTTAAGCCGAGTCAGACGGCGGCAACACCAAGGTACGCCCAGCCCGTGATGCCTTGTCACTGTCAGATTTTAGTGCGATGAACACCGAACCTTTAGGCGAACGGAGGCGCCCGGCAACACACAAGCTGTGCCGTTTCTTAACATTAGAGGATTAGATGAAACATGCGACGTGGGGCCGCATGTCTTCGCCATCTTCCAATTTCACATCAGAAAGCGTTATAATGTCACTTGAAGTCTTGTCAACAAGAAAGCTTCGAAATCATCTCATTACTGGTACCTGAGAGGTTTATTCAGATAAGCTCATCTCTACCCAGTTTAGTTCCACTGCTGTCCCGTTACGGGCATAAAATAGCCTGCCGATCGTTCTAACTTTCTTTCGCCTTCTATCTTTTCATTACACTACAATCATCACCACATTGCCACCGAGCATTTAACTCTTCTATTTCTCATCGGGAACAAATAGGTCTGGTAGACATATATACACTACCATGTAAGGGTACCATTCCAGTATCCCTGTCGGCGACCTAAGTGAACAGGAAGAATATATGCAGCGGGAGATCTCAATGAAAGATTCATCACTCGACTACACCAACATTTCTGCAGAAACGTTTTGCACACCCAACAAGCTATTTGGCATCGTAATTTGACTCGGGTTGGTCTGGTAAAAAACACCTGGAGAAGTAAGATGTGTCATCTGCTGGGGGCGGATGCCTTCACCACCCCGTTCGAGCTCATCGTCTAGTGAACCGAGCAGCGCGACAGTATCAACACGCTGCTTCCGACGTGACAAAGATCGCCCAATAGACCCAAAGGTTCTGAGGCCTCGCCGAGCCACCTCGGGAGGCTTGGCGATCTGGACGCGGGACCGGAAGAAGAGCGCGCCCAAGGTCGGTGCACAGGATACCATAATGCCGCAGGTGATTTCGGCCATGCACAGTATCGACGCATCCAGTGCGCAATATGTTATATTGGCCCCGTCGCATGTCTTCGTTTGGATAATCCGTTCAATGTTCACACCAGCTGTTCTATACTTGGCGTTAGATCAATTCCCAAGAGGGGTCTGTGTCGAAACGAGAAGCAGTGTAGAGGCAAGGTGGAGGGATACTGAAAGCCAGCAGCAGTACTTACATCAAACCCAGTAGAAAGGCCGTAGTGACACCAATTTTCTTCTCCTTGGGCATGTTTAAGCCCCACACAACCGGCATCGGTAATGAAACGATCAACAGGTCGACCGTGAGATTGAAACTCCCTGAGGCAAATTCCACCTTGGTTATGTCCCCGCATGTCCTACTTACGGTGATATCCCAGTTGGCATTTATAGGCCGGCAGAATAGAGCGATCGTCAACACCGATGCGATCCAGTAGAGCGTAACCAGCGCCATTGTTGCGATTGTGCACCGGCGGAACCAGTCGCCCCGGAATAGTTCCAAGTACAGACACAAAATGGCCAGACGAAAGGCTGCTACCGCTAGACAGAAGAACCATTGGGATGAAAATAAGACTTTCAAAGAAATCGTCAATTTGTCCATGGGGACAATGGTGATGTTCCAGCCATATGCTCCCGCCAAAACCCCTAGTCTCTGTTAGCCAAAAAATGGCAAGCAATAAGTTTGAGAGGATTCCCGAGAATTGACGTACCGACAAGGTCGTCTATCACAAAGCCGGTGAGGCCAAACTGCAGGAATGATTTGTTAATATCTCTAAGATATTTTGGTGAGGTAGAAGCCGCATTTTTGAGGCACAGGGAAGGAGGAGGCAGCATACCAGCGCCAAGGCGGTCAAATGATCATGGTTCTTCCAGCCGGTCTTGCGAACTCGAATTGAAATCACTCGCAGTAGTACGGCAATCGTACTCAGGGTCCAGAGTATGACGGACGCGACAACTAGTCTCGTACCTTCTCCACGACCAGTGGACATTGTGTAAGATAGTACTAGTAGCCAGAACATATATAATGTCCGAACGCACACAGGAAAGTGATATACAAGAGGAGGGAATAAGTCTTCTTGGGTTGGACAATAAATAACTTTCCCCTCAAGCAGTTTACTGGGTCTGCCGCCCTTGAAGGAACCCCGCACGCTGGCTTTGCACATGATGCTAAGAGAGGTGAGACTTCCTATTTGCAGCGGGGCTGCTCCTCAACCGGTCTTAACAGGGATGTCAAGCGTTAGACTTGGTCCTATCACAAGGGTTTGTAGAGAGTAATTGACGAGCCACAGGTGACGGAGAATGCATGGTGTTGGCCGATCAACCAAGGCTAATGCAACAGGGTGGGCTAATTGAAGACCGTCAAGCATTGGCTTTGAGACGGGACGAAGGCGATATGTTATTCTAAATATTGTAACACGGGCAATCCAACAAAGATTGCTAACTTCGACTTTGACTGTGGTTGAAGCTGCTGAGAATCCCTTGACCAAATAAGAATATTTACAGTATAGCTGCGGGAGCTGAAGTTCAGCCAATGTGATCTGCAGAGTAACAGCTAGTTGATCCTTCAGCTGACCTTCCTTTTTTACCCAGATACTGCTAGGGCTGCGGGGCGTAAAGAAGACCCGACACCGCATCACTAGTGTTGCCACCGCCAGCTGAATCTGTATCACGAGCGGGGTCTGCCCCCCCGCACAGCTGGTGCTATTGTGGCAGCGTCGGAGAATCCTGTTTCTACAGGACGGCTCCATGCTTTATTATCAATGAAAGGTCAAACAGAAACACGGGCGGCTGGAGTACGCGCTTACTGAATGGTGTCCGATCATAAACATGAACCGCTGGACAGTTTCCTCTGGCCGTACAATAACGCGAACCATGGAAGCGATGTGGAATATGAGAAGCCAATCCCGCAGCAAATTGGCATGTAGTATAAGCACGATTTCGATTACGTCGGGCATATCTGTGCGATCAGTTACATTTACTGGGATGGCTGGAAGCGCCCACTGACAAGGTTGTTGATAGGCCCTGCTCAGATGGCTGGGCCTGGACAACCCCACACTGTCCGGTCGTCCCAGGCGAGCGCCCTTGTAGTTGCTTGCTGTGAAACCCAATCAGAGTTACATTTCTAGATGAACCAAAAATAGAATGGTATGTGATAAAACATACATTAGTCGTACTTCCTAAGGCAAAAAAATGTGTAAGAGTTAGTCCGTAGTTGCTCCCCAGTCACATTTCGCAGGCGTGATCTGTTCGGCCCCGTCAACCTTAGTGCAGGATTCCGCGAGGCTTTTCTTTTTCGCGTCCAACGTTGCAGGCCTGTATTGCTGCATGCGGATCTAGCATAGCCATCATACCTACTATATATATTACTAAATCTACTTCACTCCTGCGATTTGAATATATATAAATAACTCTCGCAGGACTAAACGCTGGGTCGCCGGTTAGTCTCCAGAAGCACTGCCATCATTCGCAACAATGCCAGTATAGAAACAACTTTTGCTGAGCTTATAATGCAGTGGATGTCTCGAATCCTTCAACAATTTCAAATGCATATCTTGATGCGCTGTTGGATGGCCAAATCCCTAGTGGTGAAGCACTTACTGGTGTAGTATCCCACAGCTTGTCTCACGATGATACTATTGGTGAGCAAATCCATGGCAGCAGTCCCACCTAGCTGGCCTTTACTGAGGCCAGAGGGTAATGAAAGCATCCAGATCATAGGGAAAGCTACCGACCTCAGAGAGCATTGACCGAGGGGAGACATGAAGGCATGATTGAAGGTTAGGAGTGGTTCAGTCTGACTATGGGACATGTCTCCTACTACTCTTACCTTCGCGATTGGAATAGTGAACTCCCTTGAACCTGGTAGGATACCTGAAAGCACAAGTGGGTATAGCTAGAGGTACTTTATGTGCTTTATATACCTGCCTACCAGCGCCAAGACCTCTACGATTGAGAGAAATTGTTGAAGCCACCCCTGAAAATCCTGAACAAGAATCTAGTAAATAGCTGTGTTGATAAACATAATTCCTTTGCGCTAAAACGCTATTGTTGGGATCAACTTGTCCTCCAATCGCAGTGGTATGCCTGGGCGGGTGGACCACGGATGACGGATTTATAGCCAATTACCGCACTACAGACCATTGGTCCATCATGAAAGTGGGTCTAGTATGACTACCATAGTACTAACTATACAGCCCGATGACCGTTTCTCAACCAATCATTGAAGCCAAGAAGCATCAGAATAATTTTTCTGGATGGCAACGGGAACAGACACACCAGAACGTGTCGGTTGAAGATCTTCGTCAACCTTGAGCAGAGCACTTCAAAACTACATAAGGGCTCATTTCTTCTCATTCAACCAGCGACTTCGATCCAAGTCTTGTTATCAGGCTACTCCCTCTTGTTTCCCCAGGTCTTTTTTGCAGGCCTCTAATTTGCATCAGCCCGGTCTTTGTGTTTACAAAACTGAGAGTGAAATTTGCCTTAATAACAATATGTCTACGTTCAGCAGCCGGGACAATCCTGACCTCCCCGGCCAGGTCATTATTGTCACTGGAGGCAATGCGGGTCTAGGGTACGAAACCATCTGCCAGCTCGGCAAGAACAACCCAGGTCGCATCTACCTCGCTTCTCGATCTAGAACCAAAGCCGAACAGGCAATGACCCAGCTTAATCAGGAAAATCCAGGACACACCGAGATCCGATTTCTCCAATTGGATCTGGCTTCCTTTGAGAGCGTCAAAGAAGCTGCCGCAGGCTTCCTTCGTCAAGAGACGCGCCTTGACATCCTCATAAACAACGCTGGCATAATGATTACTCCAGAAGATGTCACCACGGACGGATACGAAATCCAATTTTGCACAAATGTGCTGCGTCCTGCTTTGTTTACCCAACTTCTGCTGCCCACTTTGCGCAAGACAGCAGAGGTCAATAGCCAAACTCGCATGGTTATGCTCTCCTCGGCTGCACATGCCATGGCGCCCAGTGATGTGTAGAACTTCGATGGACTTCGTACGAACGCTGCCAACCGCCGCACTACTCAGCGCTACACCACGTCCAAGCTCGCCAATCTCCATTATGCCAGAGCGTTGGCTGAGAGGGAAACAAAGGTGAAGATTATCTCGGTTCATCCCGGGATGGTGGCAACCAATCTTCATCATTCGTCCACTGGCATCTTCTTTAGACCCTTCCACCACGCTGTGGCTTACTTTGCTGCAACGCCGGTGGAAAAAGGCGCGCTCTCTCAAGACTTTGCGGCTGTTAGCCCAGGAGCGAAGCACGGGCAGTACTACGGCCCTATAGGCAAGGCCGAAATTGGATTCAACTTGAGCCGCGACCATGATCTCCAGGAGCGATTGTTCAGGTGGATTCAGGCGGAGCTTTCACCACATGTGGGGACAATTATGTGACGACTGGCTACATACATCATGTCACATCAAGTTAATTTCATCCCAGGAGGGCAAATGTGAGCTAGAATCATAATCAATGGTTAATACACATTTGACAAAGACGAAAATCAAACACCACTACGTACGACGCTAGTATTTGTGGTGGGTTCTAGTATGTCGATGAAGGTGTATCGCTTCGTGCAATATGTACTATGAATGTCCCTTTGCCCTCCGCCAAGCATGTAGAATTTGCTTGGTTGGTTGGCGCACCCCTCGCTCAATGACCAAACGCTATTCGCAGGGCTGACGGCGAAGGTAGCAACATCCTTACCTTTAGCGACTGTGACTTTCCGAAATTAAGTTTAGTGACATCCAGGGTTACAGTGATGAATGCGGGAATGGCGGTCACAAGTAAAGATGATTTGCCCCTTTCTCAAAAGCCTTCTTGTAAATTCGGGTCAGCTGTGAGTGGCTAAACCCCGTCATGCGGCTGGTTTCCACAAGGGGATTATTATCAATGCTCGCTCCGAAGTTTCTGTTGCCCTGCGATGGTTGCCGCCACGCAGCATTAGCCCAATTGATGCCATTAATGACCTTGTATATAATTTATTTCTATCATTACCACGACAAATGTTGGCTAGAAGCTACACGGCAGTTATAACCAAACCAACGACATGGACAAGGTAGCACGTGAAAACCGGCCTGCGATGGAGAAACTTCGGTGACATTAAGGAAATGAATGAGAGCCATTTTTCTCGTTCTCCTTATGCATGATCATCTGCTAACTCGATATATCCACCGTATGTCCGCGGTAACCTTCTGCTTAATACCCTTTTATATTTCACATTGAATTTAACGCACATGAAGAAGGAACTTAAAGTCCGCATTCCACAAGACCTCCCGAGATGGTGGTATGACCTTCCTGAGATCGTACATAGTAAACTGGGCGAAACTGAGCCGAGCTTCCGAACCCTTTAACAAGCACCTACGTAGGAAATCCACGTTTATTAGGCAATAAAACGTCATCCACTAGCATTTTCCGAGTGTACTCAGTGGGACGGCAAGATTTATTCGAAATGACCACTATAGCCCTCTTGCGGGGTCCAGCAGGCAAACACGAGAATGAATTTGGAAACTTGTGTGAATATTACAAAGGGGATAATACACTATGCCTTATGCATGAGCCAAGAAGAAGGCTTTTTAAGCGCTCATATACGACATTCACGGCGGTTCCAAGGCCGACTATTCGCATTTTAGCGGGTTTGGGATATTTTCATCAAATGCTAGATCTTGGGCTACGCTGTTCAGGCACAGAGCTGTAAAGGATCTGGATGTGATGTCCCCTACTATACTTGTATGTCTATACAGACGCTGGCCTACTTCTGCTCCATAGAATGCCTTGTCGGCACTCCCCACGGTAAACTCACCGTCCATAAGTACTATATATATTTTTTCAGCCCGAAAGCTGCTCCTAACTCTAAGGGCCATCGATGAAAAACAGAGTTGATATATAACTTGGCTAGCCGTCAACCATGTGTTCATACAACAATTTATTTTGTCAAAGAGTATCTTATCGCCATTCTGAATCTCCCTTTTCTCCCTCCACTAAATAGTGGCTAAAAGATTCACTTTTTTTGCAATACGTACATCGTAAGTGGGGCAGACCAAACGCGGGGTAAGAATGGTACCGGGTAACGAACGGGTATTTAACGGACGGGAGGCCCTCGAGACGAAAGCCACTTCCCCAACTCCAAAACTGCGACTCCATAGTGGAAGAATGCATCCCCCATGAATGTCGGTGGCAATTCATCATCGCAACGCTCAACGACGAGGGGCAGTGCCACGGGGAAGTCGCGTCGACGCATCAGACCCTCACGCTCACGTGGATTGAGAACAAAGACAGGATGGTAGGTGGGCCCTTTCTTGCTTGGTTAACTGCTCTGCCATCTTCACAATGGCACCTAAGCGAACATCAAGCTCGCTTACACACCAGACAGCCTTACCTGCAGAGAGAGACGCGTCAAGTGCGATGACAGTAAGCCGACCTGCTTGCGATGCTCCAAATCTGCTCGCATCTGTCGGTATGCCTCGGACGCGACACAGCACTCTGATCAGAGACGTGCAGCTACAGCTGCAGCTCCCCCCGCGGCCGACCGGGAGCCCACCAGGGCGCATTTGAGCCCCAAAGAGACGGGTCGCCACCGTGCTGACTACAACAGGGCAAGCAATCCAGACGCTGTCGAGGAGAGCTCGCCGAAGCCCCAAGAACATCACTCGGATGTTGCGGCAGCATCGACGTCTCATCCGACCGCCTCGGCCATCTCTGAGGCCGCTGTACCACTGCATCCAGACGGCTCAATCGAGTCGCCGCACTTCGACCCCTTGCATGAACACAATGAGCAGAGATTGCGTAGCCTTGACCCTGCGTTTCCAACGTCTCCAGTTTCGCTAAGTCAAATCTCCCTGCTGAATATCTCCCCCTTCGAGTGGTACGACTTGCTAGCGCGGGATGCCATCAACCACATCCAACGATTGAATGATACGTCAAGCGGCGACCCTAGATGGCGATTTCCTGAGATTGCACTCTCTCGTAGGCAGTCACCCGCCCCTGAACATCCCGGGGCTCGGCTTCAGCAGGAGGCGAGGTACAATGAGCAGCAGCGACACGCTCTGACCCATGGAGACGGCCACACTGGATCACCCTTACCAGATTATCAGCAGTTATCCCAGCCTTGGAACACCACAAGTAGGCTAGAACTATCGCCAACCGACCTCACCTTCTTTCAGTACTATATCGAGGTGGTTGGGCCGATTCTAGACTTGTTTGATCCCGCTCACCATTTCAGTAATGTTGTGCCCCATCTGGCACTACGAAACACGGGGCTCTTGAAGTCTATCCTTGCAGTGGGCGCCAAGCACATGTCTCTGTGTCTTCGGCATAGAGGAGATGGAGATGCAGCAGATGGCCATGTAGCAGGTACCCCAGCTTCATTGCCCGGAACCGTCCTGTCGACAGAGTCAGACTCTGCTCCAACCCACATGGCGACCCAGTACTACTACGAAACCCTTCACTATCTCTCACAAACACTACTGTATCCATCTTATGCCGACTCCCACGAGATCTTGGCGACAGCCACCATGATTAGCACATACGAAATGTTTGATGCGGACAGCTCTGCGAATAGCAGTGTCTGGGAGCAGCATCTGCGCGGCTCGTTCTGGATCCAGCGGTCTCAGGATAATGATGGCGAGTCGGCCGATGGTTTGCGACAGGCCGTATGGTGGGCTTGGTTGCGACAAGACATTTGGGCAGCCTTTCAGGCGGGCCGGCCCACCATTACCTTCTGGCGTGCACGCAAACCTCTCCAGGAACTCAGCTCGGACGAGCTAGCTACACGAATTGTCTACCTTTGCGGGAAGTGTGTGAAATATGCCGCTTCGGCTGCAATCCCGCCACACCAGGATCCGAGAGAACGAATTGAGCAGGGTGACCGACTCCTGAGTGCGCTCGACGAGTGGCATCATATCCTGCCCGCATGGTACCAGCCCGTGGCAGTTGCCGGGGTTGGTGGTTCAAGCGTCGTCTTTCCTCCGATATGGATCCATCCGCGAAATCATGCAGGTGCCATGCAGATGTATCATTTCGCCAAGGCGACAGTCCTGCTGAACCAGCCCACACTGGGCGGACTTAGAGCCTACCTGCTTCGTGATAAGCAGCTGACGGAAAGTGTCAAAATGGTCTGTGGCATTGCCAATTCGTGCCAGGAGCATGACTGTGCAATGGCATTCATCAATGTACAGGCGTTATTTGGAGGTAAGTCACACTCATCCTGTTCTGATCCAAGACTAACATCATACAAGTTGGCCAATTTGTTCGGTCACCCGAGATGCGAGAGGAGCTGCTACGCATTTTGGACAACATGTTACGAATAAGTAAGTTTCCCGCCAAAGGTCTTGTTGCGCGACTGCAGAGGGTGTGGCAGGAGTGAAGTCCCGACCGGGGATAGAAGATGTTTGTCTATAATATGATGTATTTCACAGAGCCCATACCAGCACATGTATCTTATGAGAGAAATTCAATGACTACAATGAATTTCTCGGTTATTTCAATCAAAATATTCCAAGGTACAACGATCGCATAATGCATAAAGTATGTTCTTGAGATTATCTCTGAGTCTAATTTCTACCACGCCCCCACAATGCCCGCCACGGGAATATCAATGCCCGTCGTATACGACGCACCGTCAGAAAGCAAATATACATAAGCTCCGCCCAGCTCCTTGGGATCCGCCAACCTGGGCATACCGCCATAATACTGCATCTTGAGATCCCAGTCCGGGGCTTGATCCACAAAGTAAGTCATGGCCGTCTTGATGAACCCTGGCGATACCGAGTTGACGCGAATCCCATGCTTGGCCCACTCCATGGCCAGTGTGTGTGTCATGTTCCGCACGGCACCCTTGGTGGCTCCATAGGGTGCGGAAGGAGCTGCACGGTTGGGGCGATAGGAAGTCATCGAAGCCGTGAAGACAATAGACCCCTTGATTCCGAGGTCGATGAAGCGACGAGCGACTGTAGTAGCGCAGAAGTAAGCGCCGAAGACGTTCAGGTTGAATAGTTGATCGATTTGAGCGCGACTGAAGTCGAAAGCAGGCTGGTGCTTCGTCATGCCAGCATTGGCGATAAAACCGTGGATCGCACCTTGTGCAGCAATGACAGCGTCGATGGCAGTGTTGACGCTTTCCTCAAATGTCACATCGCAGTGAACGTAGTGCAGTCGCTTGGGACAGGCTTTTTGCAGTGCAGCGAATTCCTCGCCGGGCTCGAAGATGTCTAAGCTATAGATAGCCTCTGCGTCGTTAGCGAGACACACTTGTGCGAGAGCCAGCCCGATACCCCTGTTGCCTCCGGTGATGCCAATTACTTTTCCTTTCAAGGATACTTTCCAGTCATGGTCTGGGCCTGGGGTGGTGTCGAGAAAGGCCGGTGAGGTGTTGGATGCGGTCGCGTTGCCGTTGCCGCTGGTCGCTGGGGTGTCAAGCATACTTGGAGGCATTGTGGAAGGTGTTTTTAGGTGATGTTAAGATTATTGGAAGGTTGGCTGACTCCTGCAGGGGGCGACTTGCCTATTTTAAGTCTCTCCAACTTTGCTTTGTGGTCCATGAGATAGCAGTGCTCGATAGACAGGCGTCGCATGGCTCTCTGGGGACATGCTCGTGCTGCCACGGGTTGGCCAATGCCTCAGTTCTCCGGGCAAGAATGTGGCCAATGGGACACAATTGCGATGGTCGTTGGTTTCCGAAGCGAGTCCGAGTCAATTTGCGATCTGCATCCAATATCCTATGGGCCGGTGGGTCTTTCAGTGCCTCGCTTCGAGGCCACCCCGGATCAGCGATGGTCGGGGCGCATCTCGGTATCTCCACACGGTATCTCGCTTGTTGCAGTTTTGTCCTTGGCCACACTATCGACGCTCTCTCCAGTTTCCACCTAGGCCTGTGGCTAGAGACCAATGTATATGCATTGATGACAACATCATGCTCACGATTGCCCTCTCAATTTGCAGCTGTCTTTTTTTTCTATGCCTTATTGTCCAAAGGAGTTGTAACCCTATGTTTCACATGATTTTCCACATCAGTTCCGCAACACAAATAAAATGTGTTTAGCATGATGAGACATGCTTACCGTCATATTATGAGCCAGTCTACGGAAAGCTACTACAATTGGAGACGGTTGTCTTTCAATGAGTCGGTGGATTGACTTCTACCTATAATTGAACACTGTGAGAAGAGTTCGCCTTAAATAGTGGTGTGATAATTCGTAACAAGCATGAATTGTGATTATGCCGTCCATCAACTGCCCGCATTCACGCCACCATCACTGGACGTTCCCCGATCGTAGACGGCGACGGAACCAGATGTGCAAGACCAGAAAGACAACCACGCCCACTGCCAGCATAGCAGAGATCACAGAGAACCCCATGATGTATTTCGGGCTGTCCTTGTCAGGGAAAAGATACTGTTACATGTCAGTTAGTAGCACTAGGGAACATCAACGTTGAGGTTAAACACATACCGATCCGTATATTTGTGCTAAATTGCCCAGCGCATTTACCATCGCCAAAGCAACACCCCTAGCCTGCGGATGCATTCCAGCAAAGGCCGAGGAGGCATACGCCAGTGTACCGCCATTGGTGGACCAAAGCCCGGCGGCCATAAGAAGAAGGAGTACATATCGAGCAGTGAAGTTATACACAGCACAGACAATGACCGAACAGATCAGGGAAAATGCCAGCCAGCCAGCAATGATTAACCCACGCCATGTGGGGAACTTGTCACCGCAGTAGGACGTGATACCTGTGGCGACGAAGGCCACGCCGTAGATCGGGACGGTCAGGAAATTGACTTTCTCGGTGGACGCGTCGCCGAAGAGCCCTTTGACTAGGGTAGGATAGAAGTATGTTAAGGTGCTTGACCCAACGATGACCTAAAATTCAAGAAACAAATTTAGTAAGAGAATCTGGTTTATAGTAGAGATAATCTGGAAGATCAAGCCAGGCAAAAGAATCAACGAACCATATACCCAATCACAAAGGCCCAGGTGCGGAAGTCTTTGCAGGCTACTCTACACGCCCCCAAGCTACTCAAATGCTCGGTATCTTCGGTGGTTGCCGTGACATTCTCCCTGGCTAGTCGGGCCACAGCTATCTGCCGCTCGCGATCGGACAGTCGTCGCGTTGTAGCAGGAAAGTCAGGCAGGACGAAAAGAGATACGAGCGCACAACCAATGGTGATAACACCTTCGATGATGAAAAGCCATCGCCAGCCTCTAATCCCATGCACACCTTCAAGGCCGTCGACAATGCCGGCCGCGATGAGTCCACCAAAGGCACCTGATAGAACGGCTGCCGAGATGAACACGCCAAATCTCTTGGACTGCTCGGTCTGCTTGTACCATGATGACAAGACCAGTAATACTCCGGGAGCAAAGCCAGACTCAATGCAACCAATGATGACTCTCAGGACTACCAGATGCGAGAAGTCCTTGACAACAGCCATGACACAGGTCAATGCTCCCCAGATAATCATGATGGTAGAGAGGAAGATGGATGGACGTGACCGACCCAACGCCAAACTGTTCGCAAACAACGCTTGGTTATTAAAGTCTCAGTCTAATACACGTGCGTAGAGAAGCCATACTTGCTAGGAACTTCGAACACCACATATCCGACAAAGAAGACAACTAGAGCAATAGAGTATTCGTTGGAGGTCAGATTGAGGTCTACCTGCATCCCGGAGATTTTGGCATTGCCGATACTGCACAGAGACAACCATTAGCCCTTGAAACATGGTCAATTCTAGATGAGGACATCGTCACACTTACTTGGTCCGGTCCAGGTAGGATAGGAGATACATGACCCAGACGGTAGGTAGAAGGGTCATGTCAATCTTCCTCACCAGTGCTTTCTCCTCCTCCGGCGTGAAGGAAATCACCTCGGTCGCATCTACATCTTCGATCTCGTGCGATGAGGCATCCTTGAGCTGTCCCTCGTGAATATCGACTCTGTCCATGATAGCTTGTAAATACAGCGAGGACAGTAGTCGAAGAGAAAAGGCGTCAAGGGCTGGAGTAGTGGGCTTGTCAGGTTTATGCCCTACCACTGTGCCCGATATATACAAAGCTAGCTAAACTACTTCGAGTATCTCCAAGTTTCTCGGTGTCAGACAAACCCGCGGTCATCAGGCCACCTGTCATGCCCCGGACTAAGCATGACCGTATCCACCCCCACAATCTTTCTCCGCGCCCCTTGGGGTTCCCCGCAGCCCGGACAGCAATGAGCAATTGGGTCGAAGGGTTTCGCATCGAGGCCAACTGCGGGACAACTTCTTTGCGCCATTGACGCCATTCGTAAAGGTGTTGTAGTGCAGTACTCGTGGAGGTGAATAGCAGTTGATCGTAGCGGACCTTGCCTAGCTAGAAGGAATCCATTTTCGAACAAAGGAACGTATTGAATGACATTGTCTTGGAAGGGAGATTGCTTAGCGGTGGTAATACCTAGTATGTACATATTCTCTTGCATGTAAGATCATCCTGTGATCGGCTCGAACGGCAGGTACCGCTATATATAGTCTTATGTGCGATGGATGGGAATCATGTTGATGAGACAGGGGTGAATTAACTCTCGTCACGAAGCCATCTATCGAAGAGCAAATTACACTTAGTGTCTATCTCTGCAAGCCAAGTCGATGTGAACGTGGATATCATAAATTGGAATGTGTAGCTATCGTATGATACCCAGTCGGTGGCTGCATGGTCAGCTCGGGACGATGCTTAACTCCGATCCACTGTTAGAGGTCCTTTACAGAAAGTGGCCTTCATTGTAATGGTACCAAGAAGCAATAGGAAATAGCTGGAATGCTGTGAATTGTATATGGATAAGACAGAGAACACATAAACACGAGTAAACACGAGACCATGGTCTTCGATCCGGGTAAGTTTGGTTTTGCGGGTGTGTTGCGCTGCCGCGTAGTGGGACTGCCGTTAACCCCAGATTCTGGAGAAAAAACTCGAGTCTTTCCCCCGTCGGTGGATCCCGTCGGTGGATGTACCACAGCTACCCCGGCCTTTGGAGCTACCATATGGAGACTGTAATCAGCATAGTTATGCTAGTTCAGGGTCCACAAGTGGTGTACGGGATCTATGATGATAGAATCAGCCGATGAACGAATGCTCATGTGGCCCCGGTTGGCTTGCGAGGGGCAAGGGGCTCGCATCGAGAGCTATCGGGCGGATTGCCGACCGGTATGATAAAGCCCTCAATACACATAGGGAACACCAGAATTGGGAAGGTTAAAAACCATGTGGAGACTTCATCGCCTTTGCTTTGTCAGTAACATCAACTTACCGGAGTCAGACGCAGTCGAATGCAGCGGGAAGCTTAAGATTCTGGCTATCCGTTTAAGGTTTCGAACCAATTGGCGAAGTCTGGGGCGGTCCCGAGACGATGTCAAACATAGCTTTTAGCAAGCCTCAAATTTCAGCAGCGATGATCAGGGCGACCCACCACAATGCGGGGAATCCGGAGATACCCCAACCCTCCAAGCTGTTTAACGCCGGTCCAGCAGAAAGGATATTCATTATAACAAAACCAGTGCTTACCTTCATGGTATTCTTGGCGAAATACATTTCTCTTCAACCCACCTGCAAGCGAGATTTGATTCCTCATTGAAACTGATTGCCAAGTCAGTTGCGAGACGAAAATAAGAATGAAACCATTCACAAATCCCTATGCGTTTCTCACCGAGCGGCTAAGGGGCCGAGGGGCTAGATCAGCATGGATCGAGTACCTAATTACAGCTACATGTGGCATTGGGTGAGTATGACCCCCAGCCTTACACGCGAGACGGAGTCTAACGCACGCCTCTGCGCCACGTAGGAACATGCTCTTCGGCTACGATCAAGGTGTCATGGGTAGTCTTCTCACGGGCCCATCATTCGAAGCAACATTCCCTTCCATCTCGAATGGCAACTCTACCCTCCAAGGTTTCGCGGTACGTGAAGATGGGGCTTGGCTCTTCAGAGAAATTACCTACCAGGGACGTGCCTTTAACATGAACAGGTGGCGGTCTATGAATTAGGATGTGCAGCCGGCGCTTTGACTGTCATATTCAGTGGTGACAATTTCGGCCGAAGACTGACCGTCATGGTGGGAGAGCTGATTATCATCTGCGGTGCCATCCTTCAGGCTTCCTCTTTCAGTTTGGCCCAATTGATAGTAGGCCGTATTGTCGGTATGTTCCAAGCTGCTTCTAAGTGCCTAACATCGAGGAATACTGATCCATTCTGCCTCCAGCCGGGTTTGGAAATGGTATGGCAGCTGCTATTCTGCCAACTTGGAATGGCGAGTGCTCTCGTTCTAAGAACAGAGGTCGAGCCGTCATGTGGCAACTTAACATCAACCTGGTATGTCAGGGTGCATTTATGGCACCTTCCAAGGAATCATCAGCTAATCTTTGCAGTTCGGGATTGCCCTAGCATACTGGGTCGACTATGGCCTGGCAGCCTCCTCTGTTACCAGTAACAATGGTTGGGCATGGAGGCTGCCACTGGGGCTGCAGTCTGCTTTCTCGGCTGTGACAATCGTTCTGGCACTCTTTCTTCCGGGTAAGTGGTAATAGCCTCGTGTTCAAACAGTGTATCGGAAGACTAATGCGCAATTCTCTAATATATCAGAATCCCCGCGGGTTCTGATGCGCAACGGAAAAGTTGATGAGGCACGCGACGTTGTTGATATGTTGTCGTTGGAAGAAGACCCTGCTACACGCGCTTCTGAAGTTGTTCGTATACCACATGCAGTGATAATATCCTTTGATACACGGAGTCGCTAATGTCACGGGATTGATCTAGTGCACAGTCGTGTCTTTGATTGAGAACGCACTCCAAGAAGATTCTCAAAGTGATTCCCAATGGCAGGCTATCTTCACCCAGGGAAGGCCCCGATTTTTCCAGCGTCTCATCTTGTCTGCGTTTGTGATGTGCATGTACCAGCTTACTGGCGTCAATCTTATCACATATTATGTGTAAGTCCAGCTGTCGATCTGTTGTCCCGAAACTTTCAACCTCTTGAAATATATCTTGACGATCACCCGCTTACCACATCTTATTCAAATACCACAGCCCCATTATCTTCCAGAATACACTGAAGTTCTCCAGACATCTCAGTTTGCTGATGTCCGGCTTTGTCGGCTTGGAGTTCTGGATTGCGAGCTTTATTCCAATTCCCCTCATCGACAGACTTGGGCGTCGGCCCTTACTGCTTTTCGGGGCGGTCGGGCAGTGTGTCAGCATGGCTGTTCTCGCCGCCACAGTTGCGTATCCAGGCAATAAAGCATGCGGATACGTGTCCGTAGTTTGTGTTTTGTGAGTCATTTTGTCTATAGAGAATTTTATTTTATTATATTGCTAATGTCGGAATGTTAGCATCTTCAACACTGTCTGTGCCATCGGTACCAACGGGCTGGCCTTCTTGCTACCCGTCGAGTTAACTCCGCTGCAAACGCGTGGAACATCCGTCGCCATCTCCACCGGCATTTTCTGGCTCTGCAATTTCTTTGTTGTTATGATATCTCCAGTGCTCATCTCTCGCATTCAGTATGGTACTTACATCCTGTGGGCATGTACGAATTTGTCTTTTATCCCAGTGATATACTTTTTCAGTAAGACTTCCTTCATCGCACGCTACAGATCGAAAATCCCGAGTTTGAACCCTTTGTTAACAATCTTGACACCGCAGTTCCGGAAACCTGCAAGGCGTCTCTTGAAGATATTGATGTCTTGTTCGAGAACAATCCTAAATGGCTCATTGGCCCACAGTCCAAGAAGAAGATGGCCAAAATCACGGAAGATGCTTCGGTGCCTACTGACGCTGTTCTACATGGAAGGAAGGAAAGTGCTCCTACAGTCGACATGGTTGAAAACGCATCTTCCATATGCTAGTATCCGCGTCACTTATGATTATGGCCTAGCTTTGGTATATGATGACAGAGAAGGGAGGGAACCTTGGGCCTCGTAAACCTGCAACTTCATCTTTGGCATGTACATAGATAACATTGTTAGACAATAGAGGAAGTGGGTTTACCCCATAAGCTACTCATGGGTCTTTGTCGTATCACCTCTTTTCTAAACGTATACACCAAGTTCATGTCTGTTGTACCTGTGGGAGTACACCCTTTCTTCGAGACATTACAGTCATTAGTAGTAAATTTGTCGAAGATATGTCGAGATGACTAATCATGCTTATGAGGCAGTAGTTATGACCATTGTGGGGGCACTACATTACTCACGGGAACGCAGCCGAGGGGTCATCGAAGCGAGGGTCACCGGCCTCGAAGCGAGGCACTGTTCCGACGATGGCCAGCACTCAGAACCATATGGAAATACTGGTACTGCGAATAACATCTGACTATACTATAGTCAGTGGCCTCAATGACAGGTAATTGTCATCGTCTCGATCCAGAATTAATATGACCCATTACTTGGTCAGTGCCTGAAATCCGGGGCGCATGGCATATCGGGGTGGATAGCATGATGTATAAGAATACCGCCATCTCGATGTCTTTGGCCTAACAATCTCAAATTCACTACCATAGAACGTTTTCTTGCAGAAATAAACTCTTGGTTTCGCAGATAGCCCTCACTTTCCGGCTATGGCGCCCGCACTAGAACTTACAGAGAAGCCCATCCAAAGTCTGCTCACGAAAGCAGTCTCTGGTGTTCGCAATGGAGCTTCAGCCGGTGTCGGTATCGGATTAGAAAGCCCAGAGAAGCACCAGCGTGTGATGAATGTCTTTCGAGCCTTCATTGCCGATCTTGCGCAGCAGTATGGAGAAGGCCACGCTGGGTAAGTCAGCTCCGAATCCCGGATATCCTGTTTGACAACATGGGAACGGCTCTAACCAACCTCGACAGTGCCCCATTGGGTATGGCTGCCATCGGTATCGCCTTGTATAAATATGTCATGAAGTATTCCCCAAAGAACTGCAATTACTTCAATCGCGACCGTTTTGTCCTCTCCAATGGTATGTCTCCAAGTGTTGCTCCGGCCGAGCTGCCTGACCATACTCAAATTATGACTAACAGAGAAACGTTGTAGGTCATGCCTGCCTATGGCAATATTTGTTTATGCACCTTATTGGTATTCCGAGCATGACACACGATCAACTCAAGACATATCACTCGGCGAGACTTGACTCTCTCTGCCCTGGTCATCCCGAAATTGAGATTGATGGTGTGGAGGTCACAACGGGTCCTCTCGGCCAGGGTGTGGCTAATGCCGTTGGACTCGCCATGGCCACTAAGAATCTGGCTGCTACATACAACAGACCTGGCCACGAGGTGGTAAATAACATGACGTGGTGCATGGTCGGTGACGCCTGCCTTCAGGAAGGTGTCGGTCTTGAAGCGCTCTCACTCGCTGGCCACTGGAAGTTGAACAATCTATGTGTCATCTTCGACAATAACAACGTTACGTGCGATGGAAGTGCAGATGTTGCTAACACTGAGGACATGAACATGAAGATGCGAGCTACTGGTTTCAATGTGGTAGACGTGTACAATGGGGACACAGATGTTGCTGGTAGGTCTACTGAACCGTTGACTTCATGTGAAGGGTCCGCTAATGCGATCTAGCCGTCGTGAACGCGCTCAATGCCGCTCGCCATAGCGATAAGCCAACATTCCTAAACGTCCGCACCGTGATTGGTATTGGATCCGCCAAGGCCGGCACGGCTGATGTGCACGGATCTGCCCTGGGTGTCGACGAAGTGGCCAACCTTAAGCGATCGTTTGGCCTCGACCCTCACGAACACTTCTACATTCCAGAGGATGTCTATGACTTCTTCCGTGATATCCCTGGCCGTGGCGAGGCTCATGAAGCGAGTTGGCATGCGGCTGTTGACAAATACCGTGAAGAGTACCCCGAGTTGGCCGCTGAATTTGCGCGCCGTGTTGCAGGAAAGCTTCCAGAAGACTGGAACAAGTACATTCCTAACAAGGAAGAACAACCTACTGCACCCACTGCCTCCAGGAAATCTGCTGGTGTGATAACCAATGCCCTGGGACAGAACATCAATTCGTTCTTGATCGGAACTGGGGATCTTACGCCCTCCTGCAATGTCGCCTACAAGAACAAAGTCGACTTCCAGTCTGTAAGTGCCACCAGCTTCCTTTCCTGATGCCACTTTCGGTTACTTACATGCACTTCAGCCTGACCTCCAAACTGTGTGTGGTCTGACCGGAGACTACAGCGGTAGATACATTCACTATGGTATCCGGGAGCATGCCATGTGCGCTATTTCCAACGGGCTTGCTGCATTCAACAGAGGCACCTTCATCCCCATGACGAGTACATACTTTGTCTTCCATTTGTACGCCGCTGCCGCTATCCGCATGGCCGCACTACAAGGCCTCCAGCAGATCCACATCGCCACCCACGACAGCATCGGAGTCGGCGAGAATGGACCTACGCACCAGCCCATCGCAGTTGCTGCGCTATGGCGTGCTATGCCTAACCTACTCTATATCCGCCCCTGCGATGCAGAAGAAGTTGCAGGCGCTTACAACGCCGCCATTCGCGCGACTGAGACACCGACTGTCATTTCACTATCCCGTCAGGGTTTGACCCAGTATCCTCAATACTCCTCACGCGAAGGTGTAATCAGAGGCGCGTACGTTTTTGCTGAGGCAGAGGGCAATGACTTTGACGTCACCATCATCGGAGTCGGCTCAGAAATGGTATATGCGATGCAGACCCGCAAATTGCTTCTTAAGGAGTATGGACTCCGCGCACGGATTGTCTCATTTCCTTGCACAAGGCTTTTCGAGCAACAGTCTCGAGAATACAAGCACTCTGTATTGAAGCCTCGCGCCGGCAAGCCCACTGTCGTGATTGAGGCTTACCCGTCTAACGGATGGGAGCGCTATGCTGATGCATCCGTGTCCATGAACTACTTTGGAAAGAGTTTGCCTTCGAAGGATGCATATGCTCATTTCGGGTTTGTGCCAGATCGCATCGCCATCAAAATCAAGGACCTGGTAGCGGAAGTAAGACGCGACGGGATTGAGGTCTTGAGGGGCGACTTTAGGGAGTTCAACGGGAGCCACTGGATTGAACTTGAGTTTTAGATCTGTTTATGGATTTCTCAATGACATGTGCCTTGTCCAAGCATATTGGGATCGAGGATGTCTCCAAGGGTTGATGATCAGATCGTGCTCTAGCAACGATCAATCTCCACAAGGACATGATTCTCAGCTTGTAAAATGTAGGATTGCCACACTTAGTGGAGAAATGAGTAAAATCAGTAACGCAAAATTAAGTACTGTAGAGGATAGGGAAAAGAAATTCACTAGAGTGTGTGCAAAGAAGTAGTGTGCATTTCATTCTAAGGATGTATGGAAGGTGCCTTGAGCTGACTAAAGAAGTCCTTCGACGGTCCCGGGCTCCAGTACATTGAGAACCTTTCGAATTGTATGTGAATCATATTTCATACTTTGGGGGTAGCATCTGCTTGATCACATCAAATGCCGGAGGCTCATCAAGGTAGTATGTCTCCATCGTGTCGACGTCGTCGGCGAGCTTGTGTATTCGCAGCGGATATATCACACCGTGCAACTTGGCGATAGATTTCTATTCTAGTAACTTATTCGTTCTGCTACTGAAGATATTCTCCCGGGTTATAAGCTCGACCTTGAGTTCGTGGTTGATATCAATTGCTGGACGATCGGCCAGTGGATGAATACCCTGTCGATGGTCACTACCACAGTAACTTTCACAAATATCGTCTGCGGCGTTTGCACTTTCTGGAATCCTGATCTCAAATTCGACTCGAAAGCAGTCTCCACGGAGGCATATGATCCGAGCGTCGGAAGATGGCTTTTGGGCATCGGAGTTCAAGCTTTCCCTCAATTAGTGAGCGTATTGACGTTGTATTATTGTTGGTAAAGGCCTGCTGCAGTTCACCATGGGCTCTATTACGGCGCACAGCTACTTCTTCGACCCTCCACTTGATTGCCGTGATGGCTATATGTTTCATTTCTCCATCTCGGACACCTGGTGTCAACATATTCCTTGTTATTAGCTCCACGGGAAACAGCGCCTTCGTAGTTTTATCTTGTGGTCGTTGCTGTGATATTTGTAATTTAGATTTCCAGAGGGGAAGCAGCGAACCGTCGAAAATAGTTGTTGGGGGAAGTGGTAGGTTGTATAAGGTGATAAAGCATGGCAAGAGGTTTCGACACGCTCACTGTGCGGCCAGACGGAAGATCAATTGTCGCCCTGAGAGAATAGTTGACCGTTCCGAGGTCTGTTTTCATCGTCGGAGGAAGGCAGTTCGGCACGGGAATATTAATGTAGTATACCAGACAATCTTCCGTGCCTGTATTTCTATATGACACGATTCTTTCAGATGTGGACCAAAGAGTACAATCAAGGACAGTCTCTTCGTAATCCGATGCTATCAACTGCTTTGTCGCGGAGTGTCGAAATTGAAGAGAACTCCACCCACGACCCTTCAAGTTTGTGCAAGATGAGCTATGGCAACTCTTTACGGAAGTCGAATGAGGAACCACTCGTGGATCCAATAAGATTTAAGTAGAGGAAGCTAATACAGTATTGCTTAGTATTATTTTTCTAGCTATGAGATCAAGTAGAACCAACGTTAAGTGAATAAAATGGTCGATTGAATCGAACTAGCACACTCCCTGGGGGAGGTTGAGATCCCTCGTGACTATCTCTGGTACCCGGTGTTGTGGTTACCAAATTACCACCAAACCAGATTACTGTACAAAATACAAGGGATTGTAACGCTCCATATCAATAGCGCTCTATAGTAAGCTTTGTCTTGAGAGAATCCTTTGCGAGAAACCACCCATTACTCTCCAAGCAGGCGGCTTACTTTTCCTGCCCAGTCGAGGCTGTCGCACGATCTCTCGTCTTAAAAGAAGCCTTCACGATATACTCGATGTCCGTCCCTTTGGAGTTTAGGAGGGGCCGGACCTCAATATATAGCGGCATCCCCTTCCACGAGCTAATATATCAATGGAAGAGGACTGGGCCGAAGATGTATAACACTGCGATTGCTTTACTGCCCCCTTGGTTGTATATAAAGTTGTCAAACTTGTCCGGTGCTTCATCAATAAGCATTTTTGAGAGTTGATTATTCCCGGTATATCTGTTCCGCTATACTCAGAAGCCCCTTTCTTCTTACAGCTGATAGAAAGTGTCTGCTCCTCGTATCCCTATTCAACTTGCGCCTCGTATTTCGTGGTTCCGGTATTAAAATTATTATTATTAGCTATTGTAAGAGTAGTATCAATGTCACCGCCAGTTATAGTATACTGCTTCTTATATATTAACTCGAACTTATTGTCGTCTTCAGCTTTGCAGATACAAATGCTCCAGCCGACTGTGTATATTTCCTTAAAACAGGTATTAAGAAATTGGATATTTAGCTTAGTAGTAGTTGAGGATATTATACAAATAGACAGGACAACACCCATTAACTTATTCTTAAGGTTTAGGACTGCGGTTACATTAAGTAAGAATCTGATTTATAGTTCGATATTATATTCAGCTCTGCCAGCGCTGAGGAGTCTATAATACCAGTCATAGTGAAGAGGTGGTGTGAGAGAAAGATGTTTAGAAACTGGAATCTACGAGTGAAACTTAACTAGGGACCCAGAGTAATAATAAATCCAGCCTGTCTTCAATAAAGCAGTGGTTAGTTAGAATTTTTCAAGATCCAGGATTCTGTATGTCTAGTATCTAAGATATCTGTTTAAAAAGCAATTAAGTGAAAACATACTATATTTATAAACATAAGAGGCCCATAGCTATGCCAAAGTTGAGAATTTCTAAATAATATCAATATTCGTATTGGTTGGAAGGTTGTGCCACCCGATGCTACTGAAACTACCCCTAGAATGTATCATATCATGAGACTTGCTCGCTTGCAGGAATTGAGGTAGACTTTGGTCCATTAGCATCTAGGCACTTAGAGAATCTGCCTTTCACAATAAGCATATCTGACGGTTAACTGCAGTTTATGCAGAGTGAGGAGCAGCGCTAACACCAAGCAGCCAGCCCAAGCCAGAGACGGTGTCCTGGGCAAATTGCTCGCTTGCACGGAGTGATGGATGCGTATACCAGAAGACATGGGGCAGGCCTTGATAGACAACGATCTTGGTCTTTACATCGTGTTTGAGGCGCAATTCTCTTTCGTAAATCAACGCATCGTCTCTGAGAAGATCGGCACCGCATACCTGAAAAAAGGTCGGAGGTAAATTATCGTGTCCAGTCGGCCAAAGAAGAGGACTCCACAGCGGGTATTGAAAGTCGGGTTGGAGCTCTTCGTCGTAGAGCGTTATGCTTTTGGAGGTCAGCGTGTAACCGTCCTTTAGATCCTCCCTGCTTTTGTACAGGTCTCGATACGCGTCCGTTAAGGCCTGGGGCGCTAAGGTTGGAGCAACATTGAGGTGGACCCCGGTAATCGGGGGATACAGGCACTCGTCACGGGCACGATGGACAAGGGGATTCGCGATGTGGGCACCCGAGGATGTCCCGCCAAACACAAACCCCTTTGTTAGGTCTGCTCCAAGAGCACCGGCGTTTTTCGTGATCTGTCATTTAGGAAATCAGACACAGCTGCATTCTATTCAGCTCAAAGCACGTACCCACAAGAGCGCATCCCAGCAGTCCTCATAGACAATTGGAAACTTGAACTTGAGTGAGAGACGGTGTTCCAGGCTGACCGAGACACAGCCGAATGCCATTATTGCACCGATGCAAGTTCTGGATTCCAGTTCGGCGCTCCCCACGCGAAACCCACCACCATGTATCACAGCGACAAGAGGTCGTAGCTCGGCTGCGAAACTAGTCAATTGATACAGAAGAGCTCGGGTCTTGCTCCCATCTCACAGGAGTATGAGAATCTCATCCTCTGTGACTTTGCCTTCAGCTTCCTGGAGAAGGAGGTCTGCCTTTTGCCGGAAAGTCTCATTCCATTTCATACGGATTGAAGCAGTTTAGTAAATGTATCCTCATTCTCAAGACTTGATCCTGTGCCAGTATTCACCGCCTGCAGTCGTTAATTCATGTTCTTCGTAGGGGGTGAATACACTTGCCTCAAGAAACTCAAGGTCCAGATCAGCGAAGAGACGCCATGTTTCCGGGTGATTAATTGATGGACGTGCCATTTTCAAGACAAAGTAGCTTCGGATCTTGTCAGGATGTTACGTCTTCCCGATTAATAAGAACCGAGGATGAAGTCGCTGATAAGGCTTCCCCACCATGAGTTATGAATAGCCAACAAGATAAGCACTCAGCTATTTGACTCGCTCAAGCCCCTGAGGACAACCAAGTGTCACCATGTTCGCAGCCTTCACTCGCAATCACGGCAGGGATGCCTCACTTGCCGCGACAAGAAGGTCAAGTGCGATGAGACCCGACCGCGATGTCTAAGATGCATTCGCTTGAACCGGGACTGCGATTATAGCGCCCGCATGCGCAAAAAATACACCCGGCGAGCTCAACAGGCGTCCTCGCTCGACCTCACATCTAGCCCTGTGTCTTCGGTGCCCCAGCCGTCCCCGGTCGCCACCTGTTCGTCACTTTCCTCGAATCAGGAGCAATTATATGCGTCTCCAACTAATCTCCAATTCCCAGCCCTTGGTGCTGAGACATCCTATGCGGTCTCTTCCTCTCACACATTGCAGGACGAGTTCGTCCTTTCCAAATTCGATCACGAAGCAATCGACCATGTGCTGTTCATCATGGCACCAAAGGTCGACACGAGGCACCCAGATTACAGCGGACCAGCCATGATATAGACCTTGTCACAAGACAGTCCCATGCTTCTTCACATGTTATGCGCTCTGGGCTCAATGAAATTGTGCCACAACCCGACCGCTACAGAGATACCTCAGCGCAAGTCCGAGGCTACTGCCAACTACGGGGCGGGTCTACGTATGCTGAACTCGGCAATTCATCACCTCAGCCGCGAGTCCGACCTCGATTATAGCCTGGCCACACTCTGGCTAATGATCTCGTACGAACTCGCCCACGGCGATGGACGAGGCTCGGACCTCTCAGTTCGTCTGCGCGGCGCTGCTGTTCTGCTCCAGGGGCGTCTGCGAGGCGTAGGCAAGCAGGCTTCAGGTGGGAAATCAGGAGCCCGGTACAGGATTACTCCTCTCGCAGCTCAATTACTCCTGTGGATCGCAATGGTGGACGGGAGTGCCGCGCTGAATGGGGTCGAGGCGACTTTTAATAATCTGCTTGGAGACTCGATGCTAGACGGCACGAACAACGACCCAGCTGCACGTCTTGTAGGCTTCAGCCAGTTGCAACGACACGCGACCATGGTATATCACAACATTTGGGGCACAAATTACCCGCAAAATAAGCTTATCAGGGACATCCAGTGTAGCCAGATTTTATGTCTTTAAACAGAAGTAGGCCAGCTCTGTTATATGCTCTCCACAATAATATGGTGAAATAAATCTGAGCAAGTTACTACTGAGAAGCTAGAATATATAATCTTAAATATTAAATAATACTATAGTAATATTATAACATTTACCTGCCTTCTTGAGCTACCTAGCAAAAGACCACAAAGATAATATATATTTAATCTCCAGAAAATAATACCCTTCTACTACACTATTATACTATTATTCTATAGATTAACTAGTAACCAGCCTTAGATTTTAGGCAATAAACAATAACCAGTATTAGATAAAATAATAGCCCTGGCATTTCAGGCCTACACAGACAAAGGAACCAGATCTATATACAGAATTATATAATTATTATTCATAACTGCACTCGAGCTTAATAACCTGATTAACTAAGCATAGATTTTAAAATACTTTAAGATATTAGTTTAAGAGAGTAAAAATCTATAGTAAACTTATACAGCTTTCTCTTTAGTATTTTCACAGTAGAAGCTCTAGGAAAAGTAAGTCAGTTATCTGGAATTCTTATATAATAAGAAGATAAAGCCATTTATCCTAGAATAAAAAAAATAAACAACGGGTGGAGAATATAATAACTAATAACTAATAAAAGCAAGTCTTGATTAATTCATTATAACAGTATCTATAAAAAATTTTTTTAAAGACTGTATTACTCCTCTTTCAGCTCATAAATATATACCATAACTACTACTGTCCTCAAACAAATATACACATGCATCAAGTATATTTATTATAATGCCTGAGGTAGCTTCTCATATTAATTAAATATATATAATACACTACTACTAGATGAAAGATTCTCTATACTAAAAGAATCACTGGTCAAACCTGAAAATAAGTAAAAGATTATTAAATCTTATAATACTTTATTAAAAGTACTGGAATCTGAGCTTACTCTTATAAAAAAAGTCAGGCCATCTCTTGTTCCAGAAATCAACTTCAATGACATTCGTGAGAATAGTATGTCAGTAAAAAAGCATAACAGTTTATATTTTAATCTATATTTCTAATCTACAGGCGGCCTTCTACCTGAAAACTTTACAGATAATATTTAAGAGTAAGACTATATAATTCTGTGAGATATTATTAGTAAGAAACAGATAATTACCTGGACAATATTTTTCATAAGCTATATATAAAGCTATTCTAAAGTTAAAGATTATCCTGAATATAAGCCAGCAGTATAAAATATATTTTAGATACTAGTATAAATACAGATTTACTTCTATCCTGTTATAATAAAAGTAATAAGAGCTGTCTCTTATTTATAATATATCTTAGATTCTTCCATGCCAATCAATCTTCACACCCCAGTTATTTATCCAGACCATATCTAAATCAGATATTTTAATAATAATACTAAATAATTCCCCTTGGCTCCTCACCTCAACAGCAGCACAATCAAGTAATAGAAGGATAATATTAACTAAATAAATTTTAATATAATATTCACAGAGAACTGGGCTTCGTGGAATAAATGGACAGCAGATTATTATATCAATACTAAAATTGACTTATACTAATATGGAATATTATGCTTAATTTAAAAAAATCTCTAGAAATAGCTCTTATTGTCTTATATTAGAATCAGTAAGAATATACTACACCTTCTCTTCAGCTTGAAAATATTAATAATTTATATTATACTTCACTTTCTTTTCTACACTGGAGAGTATAATAATGAGCTGTTAATTTTTCTGGAAATAATATTAAACAGTATATAATTCTTTCTTATATCTAAGTATTATCCTTATCTATAAATTAACTAAAAATTAACTAAACAGTCATTAGTATCCCACCTGTATAACCAGATAACTACATCTTTTAGTACTGTAATCTAGTATATAATATGAATCCTACTAATCTAGAGATTAATAAGTCTAGTATTTTCTATGATATCTGTAATTTTCTTACTCCCAAAAATACAGAGTTACTTATTATAGGACAGACTATATTTCAGGCTGCAGATATCCTTATTAATTTTACTCGCGGCCATGGAGATAATAAAAAAAAATTCCAGTACAAGGATTATAGAATAAAACTTATTAATATTGTCGGCTGGAAATTATTTTTACCTTACTAATTGAACTCTTGTCTATTGATATAAAAACCCTTGTTCCCATGAATACCCAGAGTTATCACATGCCCCATATAAAATTATATGAAATATCTAATATTTATAGAGCAGATTGGACTTATTCCTTGAAATTCTGATAACCTCTCTTTTACATGTAATTCTTGTATTATTCTAATCAGTTGACTATGATTTCTTTATTTATTGATGATTCATGATCTTGGCCTAGATTCATTTACTACAGACAGTGAATTAAAGATAAATAAAGACTATATCTTTTTATTTAAAATATTTAGATCAAGTCTTTTAAATTATTCAAGCTCATTTTAGAATTTATTTCTTTCTTATTTAGACAGTAGGATTGCTTTCTTTTAATAAGTTTATTAATTATACTTATCTTTATATATTTTATGAATTGATACCTAGTTTTTTATTTGGGACTAGTATCACGTGATCTGAATATATTATTATTTTATAATTATTATTTGATTATATCTTCTTAAATTATGTAATTATTACCTGACCATATCTCTTATGATCATGTAATCAAAGAGATATTATTACTTTTATATTAAATTTTTTTATACCAGAATATTTATTTAATTTGGCTTAATAATCTTAAGCTATCTGATTTTTATTTCTTCTTAATTCCCCCAGGGGATCCTGATTAGACTCTAACAGTTATGAGTCTAGTCTATCTCAACTGAAAGGTCTACTCATATAAAGATTCAACTAATAAATATTTATAATAATAACAGAAATAAATAAGTTTATTAACCAGCTAATTGTTACGGACCCCTGCTAGTTAATCTACTAGTAAGGCGGACTCGCCAGGCAGAAAGCGCCGATAAGGGCAGCGCTCGGGCAAAGCCAAGTTGTTATTTAGTACAATTCCCGATTACCTTTACGACGCCCAGAACGGCCACGCATCACGTGATCACGGTATACACACGGATCTATGGTATATGGTATACCATCCCGGTCTACAACTACCATGGCGGTATACGACAGACCTAATGGTATATGATATGGTATACGGAGGATAGGATATATAAGGACACTCCTTCATGTACTTAGTTAGTTCTGTTCTTCGTGCTCAATAACACTGTCTTTAAGTAACCATACATTTGGAAGCTTAGCGATAGAACACTCGTCCGCACTTACTTACGGATAGCTGCGCGGCACTATCTGGCCTTACTTCTCTTCTCGTGTCCAAGACCAGTTGTCCTTAGATAGTCATCAGCCTGATACTTCCTCGACCCAGTTCGACGGTACGTATACCAGTGAAGCTAAGCTAACCGGGACAGAGAAGCGATCCTAGGGTTTGACACATTGAGCACCAGTCAGTACGAGTGTTCACCAGTTATAACCATCCATCATGTCGACTACTTCAAGTTCACCGCGCACTCCGCAGCAGGGCTCCAGTGCCCAAGGAGGAGGGCAACAGCAAGGCCCGACGACGCAGGAATTGATGGGTATGGTTAGTCAGTTGCAAGAAAGCATCACTGCCCTGGAGCAACGGAACCAGTTACTCGAAGGTCGATTGGCAGTCAAGTCTGTCAAAGTCAGACCACCGGAACCGTTCGACGGCAATCGATCAAAGCTTAGGGCTTTCTTGACCCAGTTAGACTTGTACCTCAACATGAACAAAGAAAAGCTCAAGAATGAGGTTGACAAAATCTTCTTCGCGTCCACCTATCTAACCGGAACGGCGTTCAATTGGTTCGAGCCGTTCATCCGCGATTATCAGGAAAAGCCGGCAAAGGATCAGGACGACGATACCAAACGAATCTTCTCTAGCTATGCCAGGTTCAAGGAACACCTCGAACAGACATTCGGAGACATCGACGCAGCACGAAACGCTGAACGAAAACTATGGCGACTCAAGCAGACGGGATCGGCATCCAAGTATGCCTCCGAATTCTTGCAAGTCATCAGTCACTTGGACTGGGATGAAGACGCCTACGTCGCACGATTTGAAGAAGGACTCAAGATGGAGATCCAAGAAAAACTCATCTGGCAAGAACGACCGGACACATTGCAGCAAATGATCGCAGCGGCGGTCAAGATCGACAATAAATTGTACGAGTACAACACAAAACGAAAGGAAGGCCGATGGACCAGTGGGTCTATGCCTCGACGAAACAACCAACAGGGCTACCGAGCCAATGATAGACGGCCAGCACAGCCTAGAAGCCTGGGATACGAGGATCCCTACGGACCAAAACCAATGGAGCTGGATGCAACGCAGCATCAGACTCGACGAAATGGAGTCTCCAAGGAGGAGCTCGAAAGGCGCAAAAAGGACCGCTTATGCTTTAACTGCGGCAAGGCAGGTCACCAGTCGAAGGACTGCAAGCAGAAACGGCAACAGCCTCAGAAGCAGCTGAGGGCCACAGACGAAGATCGGTCAGAACCAAATGAAGAGGCCAGAGGAGCCTACGATACCACTGGGGTTAGACCAGCAGGAGGTTGGATCAAATCCGCAGTACAGATACGAAGTAGCAAGGAGCTACGCGCCACACAACAAGGACGACTGCTAGTGCCAGTAAGCAGAACGTACCAGAACCGGTTGAGGCAACAGGCCGACACGGATGAGCCAACAGCACCAACAGAACCGCAAGAAATCCACCGACTATCCGAACCATTCGATTGGCCCACGGGAGTCGACGATAGTAATGAGCCAGCTCTAGAGGACGAATACCCCGATATAGTTTGGGACGAGTTCGACCCTTTGGACGAAGAGTACGGTACTCAGTTGAATGGCCTTGAACCCAGCAAGGAGAGACTCAGTGAGATACCCGATACCCCGGAAAAACCCCCATCAGACATCAATGAATCATGCCCCATGCGATGGGATGAAAATAAAGAGAACCAGGAAGATGACGAAGGTGACGTCTCTTATTGGTTGGACCGCATCATGAAGGAGTTTAAGGAAAATCCAGCGCGATTTTGCCCAGAACTCAAAGAAGTCATGCAACACTGTCCACATTGGGACCTGAGATGTTGGGAAACGCGAAACGAGGATTGGGGACAACACCTACAGAGATGTTCCCGTCATCCGGAATTTTGCCCAACATGTGGACGAGATAACACGGACTATCACCACCACCTGTTCAAAGTCAGCCGCAAGGTACAGGTGGCCGGGACAGATCCGAGATGCGATCACAGAAACTGCATGTGTATACATTTCAAAGGAAACAAGGGACACTGGAAACACGACGAACTCCCTTGGATTGGTGTGCTACACGGATATGTGCTCCACACATCATGACCAGAAGTACATCGCGACATATCGACCACAAGTACCAGAAGTGGTAGAAGCCAGGAAGGATCACTGTCCATGCACCAATTTCGGATGTTCATGCATAGGGTATAGACGACACCCGCACCACAAAGCAATGCACTGGATAACCTGCTTCGACAATCAGTGTATGACGCATTACGCAGCGAAATAGAAAACTCGAAATTTCCGCAGAAACACCCAAGCCAACCAGAACCAAAGTGGCCAGAACAGCAATTAGCGGCCACCGAGTCAGGGAAGCATTTGAAGGTTCAAGCAACCGTGCTTAGGACAACCAGCTCAAGTGCTAGTTGACTCTGGCGCAACCGGAAACTTCATGAACCCGCAATTCATGCAGCAACTTGGGATACTCGGAAACAGAAAGCGAAACCAGAAGCGATTACCGGAC